>NW_008650222.1:49482-56805 GCF_000695815.1 Acanthisitta chloris | reverse complement strand
TTCCCTAAGGAAAAAAAAAAGCAAAATAAAATGCAAAATAAACAAGCAGCTGCCCTATCCAGAAAGGGGAAAGGGCAACACGGTGTCCCTGAGGCTCACCTCCCGTCAACAGGAGGCTGCTCCAGCTCCCTGATTCAAAACACCACTAAGACCTTTTTCCAAGTTGGTATTTATAGCAACATCAACCCGGGAAAGGCACACTGCATCGTCTCAGAAGGCAAAAAACCCACTGAGCAACGACTGAAGAATATCAAGATTAATGAAACATTATCACAACGTTCCCAGAGAACTGGCCAGTTAGAAAATATTCCCAAATTAAAAGCAAATCAGTGCATTATAGACCCTAAATGTCTCTAACACTTCCCTTATGAAACAGATTGCTGCTATTACCAGCTTGGAGTCCTCTTGTTTGCATAAATCCTGGGACATGTCTTCAGTAAGGGAGGTCACATATCTAAGCCTGTACCCTGCAGAGCAACGGGAATACCTGCTTCTTTATTTCTCATTACAGACTACCAGAAAGCGGAACTCCAAATAATATAATTCATGTGCAATACACCAGACTCCCTGCTACAGGTAAAGTGAGATTTCTAGTAAGGCATATAAGCAATTAACATTACCATTAGAAAACCTCCAGGAATCATTAGAAATAATACCAAAGTGTGTCTCTAGGCAGAACTGCTTTGCCAGCACAACTCTTGCAGGGCTCTCACACAACCCTACAGAGAAGGTGCTCCTTACTGTTGGCAGGGCAGGAGGGCAAGAACTAGGAAAGGTACTGAAGCATCATATATAGGTATTTCTTATATACTGTGTTTAAGTTAGAAAAAAGGCAACTGCCCTCACATTCTGAGATGGAACTGCTGTAACTACAGGAATAAAGTGGATGTATCTGAAGCATACGTAATGAATGCAGCAAGCAGACTAATGCTAGAATGAGGGCAGTCATGCAGTGAGACCCTGAAACAGCTAATATCCCAGATGTAAGTAAAGAATTTTAATAAGGAAAAACTCTTGTAGCAAACTCACACTGCACATAATATTCTTTAGAAAAAGGACTTTCAAGAAAACTACAAAGTTGTTCTGTGTGAATCCAAATTATGAATAATAGCAAGTTTTAGACTGTGACTATTACACAGTCAGTGTTGCTATAAAAAAATCACCTACGTACCAAGGTCTTAACCATTGTAAATGGGAAACAAGTAGTCTTACCCCAGAGATAAGAAACACTTTACAGAAGTCCAAAACAGGTAAAATCTGCAAAAAACTGGCAGCTTCCAGAGTGTCCTGAAGGTTGTCCATGTTGAGGGAAAGTTTTGCAGTATAGATGAAATCAATGATCTTCTTTAGGCCTATTTTGTTCACGCCATGAAGCTTAATGCACATTAAATCTTGTTCCTTCATTCCTCCTGAAAAAGACATGTGGGCAAATTTGTGTGATAATTTAGATGGGGTTGAAATAATTTCATAAACTCATATAAAATCAGAACATAATTTTAAAATATAATTTAAAAACACATATGCAACAGTAGAGAGAGCTGCTGAGTTCATAGTGGTGTTTGCAATCCTGGGCTGATTCACACTCTGCAGTGAGCTGGTGTCTGAGTGTCCAAACGATGGCAACTTGGAGACAGCAGTACACATTACTTTAACAAAAACACCACCTGTGAACATTGCCTTGAAGTAATCACTTGCAGAAGCCATCATAGCTCTGTGAACAGGAAACACTTCGTCACCATCTCCGGGAACAAGCGTCACATCACAAAGCAAACCTTCCACTCGCAGCTGGTCAAAACCCTGCAAGAAAAGCACAGTGCAAAGCATCCATTTGAGCTCGGTGGAGAGTATCAATCTTTCATTTCCCTTATGTAAATACTTATTTACTTTTATGTACATATGTACTATAGTTCCAAAAAAAGGGACTAAAAATAATTTGTGACCTGAAAACCATTATCTTTAATATATTCAAATTGTGCTGGTTTGAGCTGACGTAGAGTTAACTTTTTTCACAGTGGCTAGTATGGGGCTATGTTTCGAATCTGTGCAGGGCACAGGGTTGATAATGTAGAGATGTTTTTCTTGTTGCTGAGCAGAGCTTACACAGAGCCAAAGTCTTTGCTGTTTTCCGTACTGTCGTGCTGCAAGGAAGTTGGGGGTGCATGGGAGATTGGGAGGAGATACATCCGGGACAGGTGACCCAAACTGACCAAAGGGATATTCCATACCACATGACATCATACTCAGTATATAAGGTGGGAGGAAGGAGAAGGAAGGTGGGGTCATCTGGAGGGAGTGATGGCATTTGTCTTGCCAAGGAACCGTTACATGTGATGGGCCCTGCTCTCCTGGAGGTGCACAACACCTCCTGCCCATGGAAAGCAGTGAATTAATTCTTTGTTTTGCTTTGCTTGTGTGTGTTGTTTTTTCTTTCTCTATGAAACTGTTTTTATTTCAACCCATGAGTTTTTCTAGCTTTAACCCTTCTGATTCTCTCCCCCATCCTGTTGGTGGGGGAGTGTGTGAGTGGCTGCCTGGTGTTTCATTGCTAGCTGGGGTTAAACCATGATATAAATGACAATTATTCATTGAAAACAAGCAGAATAATCATTATTATCCAGATATGGCTGCACAACGTGAAATACACTGGGCCTTGGCAAGTAGATGTATTCAAATAATTCAGTTCTTTTCAGGAAGGTGTTTGTTTTGTAAGTTTTCACACTAGCTGTTGTTTTAGGTAGGGACTGATATGTTTTTTGGACCTACCCTTTCTGGACACAGATGCCTTCTAGATATAATTCTGTTCCACACAACTTTAAGTGTTTTGGATCCTAGCAGGCTGCAAAAGTCTGTGGCCTGAAAGGAAAGCTGTCACCTGGTTCCATGATTATCAAATTTGTTACCAAAGCTGACATGGCAAAAACTCCAAATAAGCCACTATTATATGTCTGATCTTCTCTGAATTACCTATAATGGCTAACTGTAATAAAAAATAATCAACAACAGCATCTAGAGTAAGATTTTTCTGTAAAGTTGAGGATACTGGAGGATGGAGGAATTACTCTCCTCCTTTGTGTGCTACAGAACAGAAGCTGAAACATAAAACATTTTCCTTCAACCTGATGTTTTTCTAATACTAGCAAGAATGTAAATACTGCCTTTGTAGATTTAATGCTTACAGAAGTCTTGGCATCAGCCCATGTGCTTTAAAATTTAAGCTATCTTAAAGCAAGGCTGTATTTTTCAAACTGCAAAGGTAAGTAGAAATGAACATTCAAATTTGTTGCACAGAAAAGAACAGAGTGCAAATGAAAAAATGAGTATTGGCTCTAATAAATCAGAAGCCAAACACAAGATTATATAAAACCAATGTATTTCAATTACTCAAATGACTTGTCCGAGTTCCTACAAACAAGACTTTACAACTACCAGCTCTCCAACTGCAGAAATTTTAAAATTTGCCTAGTATCAAGGGAGAACTATGCACAGACACGCAAGCCTTAGAAACTAAAGCAAAAGAATCACTTGCTTCTGTGAACTGAAAAGAAAAAGTCATATTTTGTCTCAAAGCTTAGTCAATCTATTTAAGCGGCAAACAAAACATTAAAAAAGTGGCAGTTCTCCAAGGAGTCACACCATACACAAGTCATCTGCACTCCTGAGAAAGACCACACTGCGAAGCTGTTGGCTTCACTCTGTATGGCATGTAAAAACTGCAGCAGAAACAAGAAGATAAAATTACTTTACTTTTAAATTCTAAAAGATTCAGAGTGGATAATGTTCTTACACCCTAGAGGAATGTTCTACCATACAGCAGTAGAGTCAGACCCAGCACAGGGCATTACACCAAACCTGGCAGGGCTCTGCCATCTTAGGGACGTAAAGACATCTCATCACATCACTAAGGCAGCTTTCACATAGGATATGCTACAAATATTTGCCTAACACAATTACATGATTGTATTCTAGTGAGTTTCTTTGATACAGCTGTCACTTCACAGTTTAAACAACATAACCTGTTAGAACTTGAGAGTGGGCAGGAATATGACCCAAGGAAAAGGCCATGGTTTTTTTTCCATGCTGTTGCTACAAGTCAAACCTTTAACTCACAGGAAAAGAAGTCACAAGCCATGGTTGCTTGTGGGCATTGTCAGCGCAGCACAATAACATGGGTGTTTTTGAAGCTTTTTTAGAAATTACTAGACTTATAAAGCCCATTGAGTGGAGGCATTGTTTAGCACTTCCAAAATTCTCAGTACAGATCAATACAGACATAAGAATATTCAATTACCTGTAACACCACAGAACTGTGAGTATTGCTGGTGAAAAATCTTGTGGTTCCTGTCTTCGAAGACTGTAGATGGGCAGAGACGCCCATATCGCTGCTACCAAGAGAGACTTTCATATGAGGATCCTCCTCTTCCACCAGAGATCTGAGAAAATTGGAACAGAGAAACTTGAAGACCAAACTCATTTTCATTCAGTGATCTTTTGTTCTAACACCACAGTCTCCTGGGATGAACTGTAAGAGCACAGAGGCTATAAGAAAAAAAATCAGCAGGCAACAGAATCAGTTCTCAGTGGTCCCCTTCAGCTAATTGAAGGAATTGAAGCATTAACAGTCTCTAAAATAGCTCCAAAATCCTAATTTTTGGTGAATAAGTTTTTCCTTTTCCTTCCACCCCCACCTCCCTGATTTAGATGGTTGCACACTACGTTGCTTCTACGTGTGCTTCCAGTATTGTAGGATGCTTGCAGGGGTTTCATCTGGTTTCCAAAATCAAGTATCTAAGCTTTTCCTTGGCAAATTGGTGAAACATTGAAACTCTACGTGTAGCAATAAAGCAAGCATTTTCATTCGTGTGGCTTGCATTATCTTGCTCAAGTATGAACATCATAATAAGAAATATACATTATGGACTTTCAAGCAGTAACTTTAAGCTGCCTTTAGAAACACACAACCAGAACTCCTTTAGGACATGTTATCCAGTATTTTGCTTCTGCAGGCAGCCACTTCATAATTTTAATTTAAGATTTGATTCCAAGCAATTACTGCCCAAATCTAGAAAGGAAGAGCTAATTTTAGGTAGAGCTGTTAAAGACTTACTGCACTATTATTAGCCTTCCATTTTAATCTTGAGATGTAAATTAGGTTTACATAAAGAGATATACATATGAGAATCTAACTACCCTAACCTGTAATTATTTTACAATGTAAATAAATTTCAGCTCCAGAAATATTAACAATAACTAGTTTCTGATGTTTCCATGATGTGCCACCTATGAGAATGCACACTGGTATAATGCATATATACACCATTTTAATTAGCAAACATAAGCTGTTAACCCACAGATGAGGGTGTCTTCATTATTAATAAAGACTCCATGTCTCAAAAAGTATTCATAGTAATTTGATGTAATGGCTGCAAATCTCAGATACAAAAAGTTGGCCAAATTTTAAGTATGCAGGTTAAAACATTGGCCTCCAAACTAGTTTCAGAAATTACTTCGAGTAAGTGAAAAGAATGCACTTAAATCTCCCTCTTCCTCTCCAATTTGGATTACAATCACTATGTAAGGACAGATTTGGAATTTGTGGACGAAGAATAATTTTCACACTTTGCTTTTTTTAAAGAATATTTCCCCCCACCTTCTTTGGGTGCAAGGACCACATAGAGCAGTTTCTGAAACTCACACAGTCCCAGGCTAGCACCAATGTGCCTTGTTCAAACCCATGAATATGAAAGGTCAGCTACAAAAACATATTCAAAACAAATTCACCATTCAACAGTGTACATGGGTTTGAAACAGTGAGATTTTATGCACACAGACATAACATTGTAGGAACAAGGGCACATCTAAATCGCTATGACTTCTAATGTGCTCAGACAGCTGAATAAACTAGTAAGTGTGGATGTACTGCAGCATGCAAGATTTGCGCCAGTTTTGAAACAGAATTATCTCTATTTTATAAAACAAATCACGAGTCATAAAGTTTCACAGGGTGTACTGTAGAAAAGTGCTCTCCAAACTATCTTGGGCATACAACAAATAAAACAATGTACCAACAGCAGCAAAGCAGTTGCAGCTCATGACCCAAATTTTTTGGTTCACATTGTTCTAGGGTGTTTCAGGTTTGGTGGTTTTTGTTTTAGTTTTGATACATTCACAGTAAGGCAAGAGTCTAACATAATTTCAATGGACACCCAGTCTCTAAACTTGTGCATGTCTTTCTAAGAGCAATATAAAATAATGTGGGGAGACTTGTGAGCGTGGGTGGGAAGGAACAACAGATTCAACTAGCATGAATCTGACTATTTGCTCTTGAAGCATCTTCCCGAAATGTCAGATCGGATAGATGTTACAAGAAGGAGCTTTTAAAATACTTTCTCTAAACTCAGAAGAAAATAAAAGATATGCACATCAGTTAAAGTTATTACAAGAAGAAACACACAAGCAAACCAATGTTCTTGGCTGATTGGAGTGGCTTTTCACCATGTTTGCCACAACACACATAGATTTTCTGACAGCCCTAAGTTATACAAATGAAGACAAAGACCTTGACCATGACTTACTTACTCCAAGAATGGTGGGGATGGAAGCATTTTTCTGAACAGGCCACATTACATACAACGCCCCAAGCTCTGTCCTAAGAGGTCATTCTCTGCTGCCTTGTTACAGCCAAACAGCTAACAGAGCTGTACATAAAATGACACGTTCAACATGCCAAGTGTGCCTATGAGCAGTTATTTCCCCCACCCAATTTTAAATTTATCGTGAGCAGTTGTCTAACACCTACATCACACATATAAACTCAGGAGCTCACAACTTGAAGCTCTTCTGCAGAAGCTATTTTCCCAATTTCTCTTCCACATTTGCTGTTGGGTATGGATAGCAACTTGCAAATGTGAATTGGACATTAAAAACTGCAAACTTTCACTCTGTGAAAATCCACCAGAATATAAATGCTACAGTTTCAGTCTCAAACATTAACTTGGCTGTGTATGCTTCCACAGGAATAAACTTACTTAAAGATAAAGAGATTATATTAATCCTATACTGGTTTTTTGCTTATATCTAAACTACGATGAAAAACAACTGTGATTTGGGGTTTTTTTGCTTGTGGGGTTTTGGGGATGTTTGTTTGCTTGTTTGTTTTGTTGCTGTTAAACACACCACCTTTTTTACCTACAGTTTAACAGTTTTGGAGGACCTAACACCCTCTTCCTTTATGCAGAAAGTGACATTCAGAAACTGAGTCTGGCAGAAGTTCCAACGCAAGTCAGCAATAAGACCTGGCAACAGTGTGCTGATCCCCTGAATCCA
>NW_008650222.1:28702-49465 GCF_000695815.1 Acanthisitta chloris | reverse complement strand
AGAGCACTCCCAGAGCAACCAGAAATTATGCCTTTGTCATTGGCTTTGTACCAGCTTCAGCATTTATCTTCACACAACAAGAGGAACCCGTCTTTGTAAGACAGAGCGGAACTGCAACAGCTCTTACGCCATGTGTTGATAGGAGCAAACCCCAAGCACTGTATCATATACAATGAGAGCAGTTTAAAACTACTCTGCAAAAAGATTTTAAAGTATTCAGAATATATCTTCTGCTGGGAGGGCTGTAAAGTTAAGATACAGAAATAACTCTGCCATTCACACCCAGAACAGATGAGAAAAGTGCTTAATGTCCAACCAAATTCCCAACAAAAACACACTAGGTCCATCTGTCTTGTTTGGACACTCACCAAAGGCATTATTTACATTCATTAACGTAGGTCTGCTAAGCACTATAATTAACTCAATAATAATGAATGTAAACATATTGATTTTTTTACTTTATTGTAAGTACAGTATATCACAATTAAGCATACCACACCAAAGAGGAAAGTTAATTCACTTTCTAATTAATTCTATTGCTCTGATCAATAGAAATCATTAAACAAGAAGTGCAGCAGCACCGTTTTTAACCAGGGTTTTAAAAAGTTGGGAAAAAACCAACTTAGAAAAAGTTAAAGCTACAATAACCAGCTGTTCTAAAGGTGGATATTAACACCACCTTAAATGCACACACTTGGTCTGGAGGCGGTTGAACATTTTAGTGGCAAAAACAAGGGAGTGTTGGAAGTTGAATGTGAAACGAATATTAACACTGCCATAGGAAGGCAGATGAGCTGCCTGACTTTCTGGAACGTCTGGGAAGCAGTGGCATGCAGTTCAGAGAAAGGCACCAGAGGTTAATTAGTTGCTATCACAAAGTAAGTCGAATCAGAATTTTCTTTCTAACCTTCTGTTGATTCTTTGAAGTACAGCACAGTTCTTTTCCTAGCTGCTGTAACCAAACGTGCCTCTTTCATGACTTAAGTTAATCCTCCAAGTACTTCCAACTGGTATTTTTGTAGCAATTAAATAAGGAGTGTGTATTAAACAGATATTAATATGCTTTAACTTTTCAGCAAATACTGACAAGTATTTTGTAACTGGCAGGAGTTACAACATGATTCACTGAGGCAAATTGCTTTCCAAAGCACTTAGCCAATATTAACCTATCAAAACAGTACAGAGACATCCAGGTGACCCACGATAAGCAAAGATCTGTGGAAACTGTGACAAATTTTATCGTCAACTAGAAGCTTCCATTTATACAGTTGCCGTTTTGTACAGAGCTCAGCGGCATAGATTAAATAAAACAATATTCTGTTATGATGTTTCCTACAGAAGTAGCTGAGCTCACTCTGATGCAACAGAAACAAGGCAACTAAGAATATTGTTAAGGATTTGCTCATTTACATCAGTAAACCATTCATCTGTCAGACCACTGTGCAGAGTCTTTGAAAACAAAGTAAGGAGATCAGCCTACAGCCACAGATATTTTAGAGTGCATGTTCTCTGATTTATTTAAAACCCACAGTCTTTACATAACTCAGTAAAAGCTTGCCAAAGCCACACTGGCCAGACAGTGGATTCTTAATTTGGTGAGGCTCAATAGCTCGTTTTTGAAAGGACTATAACCTTATTTTCTCTGTCAAATTACTGTTCAATGAACCATGACCACAAGTGTTCTGGTCCCTGGTAAATGGCTTCTTCAGCAATCACCCCTGGCATGTGCCAGGACTGTGGCATTTATCAGGTAACAAAGAACAAGACTTCAATTTTGTATTAAGATATTCTTATTATAAGCCAAATCTTCACTGTTTTATGACCTATCCAAAAAAATCTGGTACATTACAGAGTTATCCTATACATGCAGCTATGCATGTAATTAGCTAATGAACCTGTTAATGAAAAGGCCAGTAAAATACAACAAAACTTCTGTTTACTATTAAGTATAGAGTAATTTTTTACTTTGTATGCGTATTGTGCCAAAAAGTATTTTAGCAAGCTTAGGCTGCCAAAAAATAAGTACTGACTATATTACTGTCTTCCCATTATGAATAGATGTTCCAACTTCGTGAGTAATGACTTTCGCCATTCCTCAACAAATTACATGGACACCTTGGAGCTCAATAAGCACAACTGATATGGCAGAAAATATCATAATACTTCTATCAAGAAATTCAAATATTAATATAATGCAGATCAACAAATCACACAGTCCTGGTGTTCCACATTTCTTCCATTCCACATCTTCCCCACACACCATTTCAAGAAATCCTTTATTCAGGCCAAGAAGTTACTTTTACACTTAGCCTCCCCTAAAGTAGCATCTTTTTATTACTATTTTTAAACTTAATTCTTTTATGGTATCAGCAACCCAGTAAAACTAACCAGTTTAATCATTTCTTAATGGTTTCTTATTACAAAAATCCAGCAAAAGCTTCTACAGGAAATGCCAGTTTACATTTTAATACAGTTACACGACTTCAGCTAGACAAGAAAACAAAGAGAAAAGGTCATTTTTGTTCCAATAGGTTTGCAGAGCAAGTTAGCTCCTCTCGACAGACCAACCAGTACATACAACCTTCAGTTCTTGCTTTGGGGGCACACAGGTACTGACACAGCTGCTGCTCAAGATCCCAATGCAGGATGAACACAAAGACAGCACTGGAAGGCAGGACCTAAATCGCTTTGCAGGGCTCACCTTTGTGACACACAGAGTGCATTACAAGTAGGAATCTTGCCTTTTTTTCCTCTATTGTTATGACCAGTTGTCTCATGCTATCAGCATCAGATGTCACTGCTTTTACTCTTAAAGACCGTATCTGTAGTAGATGAACTAGAGGCTGCTAATGTCATTAAAAACACTTTGTATTTACCAAGTTACTGAATTTCTTAAAAATGCCATTTAATGCTGTTCACTTGAAAAGAGCCACCACAACCAGAAGTTTATAAACCTTGTACCTCAAGGGAATTAATATTGCACTTAACTACTGTGAATGCAATTTTCTAAAACAGCTACAGCAGCTAGTGCAGAATTCTGCTCACCTTGGGCAATGCTCTGATGTTTATATTTCAATATTTCACTTTTTACACCTGACCTTGTTTATAGATTAAAAGGGCAGCAGTAACAGCAGAACATTTAAACATTTGTTTAGTAATTCCATACTGGGCTCTTCTAAATCTCCACTGCAGGAGACAGGCATGAAGTAAAGATTACGGTATCTTAAATTATAAAGCAAAGAGATGTTCCATTTTCCGCCCTTCCTCTAAACTAAGGGTGTTCTGTAAAGGAGAACAGAAAACCAGGCTCTAGAGAGTAGAGCAAAGCAATGAGAAATGACTTTTTACTTTTACAAGGCTCTGGACAAGAGTAGCAGGACTTCCAAACCCCCCAAAAATCAGCAGAGAAGGACAAAGATCATTTCCAAACACACACTGACGGGCAGAGAGCAGAGGCAGGTAGTGCACCAACTTTAATGCTGAGATGATCATTGCAGTCACCAGTTGAAGAAGGTGCCCAAAAGGGAAATTCAGTACAGAAGTGACATAGCCTGAGCAGCTCCACACGCATGATCACCAAAGGCAGCAAGGCCACAAGGGGAACAACAAACACGACCTAAGTTGAAGGACAGGGACACTGAACCGTGTTCAACCCAAGTCAGGGTCCAGGTAACCTACTTAAGATATTCTAGCAGCAAAGTTTTGGAGACTAGTACTTAAAAGTCAAGCCTTAACCTTTCTTTTTAATACAGTCAAGTCTCTCTGGACCTGAACACACAATCACCATACTGAGCACAAGTTTCTGCCCAAGCATGCAAGACCACAATGTCAGCAAAAATGATGACAGCTACTAGAAACACTAGGTGATTGAAGACACGATCAGTGTTCCCAGCACCAATGGATCTGCATGGAAAGTAGGACAACACAGCAATTAAGATATTCCCAGCATCACTTGAACTTTTTTGTATCAGTTCTTAGTCAGGCCACGCTGTGACCAAAGCCAGCACAAAATTAGCCCTCACAAAGCAGAAGAGGACTGGGCAACATCAACTGTTTTGGTGTGATTTCCCAAGGATACACACACAGAAAATATTATCTTCAAAATTCCTCTCTTAAACAACTAAACGATCACAGGTCTCAAGCTGTTTGCAGCATAATTACAGCCCGCTGGTTAATTCAAATTTGTTTTCCACAGAAACAAAGCAATATTTGGCTCAGTCAGTGCTATAAAGCTTTTGTTCCTAACAGCATTTAGTCTCTCTGGGAGCCTTAGTATCACATCCACATTTATCTATTTGAGAAAGGGTTTACATTCATTGAGTCATTTGTAGCTTAAATTTGCAGACTCAGATTGTTTAATGATGCTAAATTCGAAATGGTTCTCTAATGACTTTTTGCCAAAGTTGGTGTTAGTCTATTGATTCCTACTATTAGAAACAGCAAAAGCAAAGCAAACACACATGCTTTGCAGCTTTTCCACAGAAACAGAACCACTTTACTCCCTTAATGCTGAGAAAGGTAAAACAAGTCAGACGTTTCACACTTAGGCTGGACTAATCCTGCACCTATTTTCTGCCCTTCGTATTTGGTCTTAAGTGTTCAAAAGCTAAATCATCATTTTAGCTAGGCAGCTTAATATTTCCTGTGCATCACAAAATGCTTAAGAAAACCACTCTGCATGCACCAGCCAATTATAGTTCTACATGATGTGTCCTTAGTTTTCATACACAGAAATTGATAAGTTTGCAGAATGGTTCCTTACAGGAAAAACCCTATGTATGTCTAATGTGGCACCTGCACATTTGAGATTTGGTCATAGGATATACATCCCACTGTATTCCTGTAACATATTTAGGAAAAACTCCTTTCCAGAGTGTTAGGAGTGGGTTTTTTTCCCCTACATACTGTATAGAATAATTCCAATACCTTAAAAGTCAGAAAAAAAAAGTAAATAAGATTCTGACATGAGGGTTTGGGTTCTGCTCTATCATTCCTCTTGCTCTGGCACTTTTGACACTTATTTTAGCATTCCTTTATTACAATCTCCTGGGGAGAATGTGGACTATGTTTTCTCCCCTACATGATGAAGTATTTAGATCTAGGCATGTCAGGTAAGAGCTGTGGGTGATTTGTTTGTCCCATGAAAAAAACATTTTTCCAATTTAGACATTGCAACAATCTCAGCCACTGCTGGACAAAATATTACAGCAATAATATAGATGTGCACTTCCACTTTAGTGTTACAGCTACACATTACTGCACTACAATTCCCACTATTACCATTTAGAAGAAGTGACTATTATTTTAAAACTCAAATATTCACCAAGTACTTTATGAAAATCCATAGGTATCCCCATCTAAACATCAACAGAAAATACCTCTTGGCACTAGGAAAGTCAGTGAGTAGAAAGTGATTAAACAAGATTTTTCCACAAGGAACCAACGGCAAAAATGACAAACTGTCAGAACTGACATTCTGGCAGAACAGGCTGAGCAACATATTCTAGATAATTCAATAAAGATGCTTTAGTATGTCACAACCTAATATCAGTATTGCAGCATCATGCAATATAACAAGTATATAATTATGAGGACCTGTAAACCACAACATCACCTATAAAGGTCTCCCCAGAAAAACACCAGCCTGGGGAAACTTTATGACAAACAGGTTGGAGTTTTTTCCTCATTTTCACTAGTTTATTATTGCAATAAAACTTCACATTTCAAACTTAGAATAACCTATTTAAATACCTATTATATAAAAACCAAACCAAAGATCAACAAGCACAAATGAAAACCCTACACACAACATTTCTGGCATTAAAAGCAGTCTTCTAATTAGAACATACAAGTCCCTGCAACTCCCCACTCATCCAGTTGATCTGTTTGCATGTATTGTCAGATTAGTTTAAAAAATACTTGAGGTGACCTGCACACATTCATTGACTTTCAACATGTTGAAATTGGAAATATCTAGGAAGCAATGTCTTAAAAATGGAAATGTTGCCAGAGACAACATTTGCCAGGTGAGTGTGTTTTCATGTGAACACCATGTAGTCTGTCAAATGCTCAGGAGTCCAACAAAAGGGTTCATTTGCTAAAAATGCCAGTGAAGGCAGCACACTCACAAAGTGGTCTCACAAGAGAAATAACACAGTTGGTCTGATGAATGATGCATACACACCTTTTCCCATTTAAGTATATATCACTGTGTAGCATTAATTCAAAGAGTTCACTGCAGAGCAAATCAGATATTTGAAAGAAGACACAAAAACATTAACCTATACAACCACTATAAGCAGCTAAAACTAATGCTGCTTACTCCAGAGTATTAAGAATTTATTCTACTTTTCTGCACAGTAACTGATTTCCATTACTGCAAAGCATTTCCTATCAGACAAATTTCACAGCCACATGACTCAGGACAGACAGGCTGTGTTGCAAACCCTTTGATAGCAATATATTTGGAATACCACACTTGTTTATTTCTCCTAACATTAGCCAGTTATTTACAATAACACATACAAAAGATAGTTGCCATTTAAAATATCAACACACAAGTCCATGTAAAAGGATACAAGGCACTAAGATTACAAACAGATGGTTCTGAATTATGTACTTTTAAATTTATTTTTAAAAATGGCATGTAGGTGACTAAAACCACTTAACATTTAACTTTTTCGGAAAACAGCTAAGAATAATCTCACGTGACACAGCCTTAGAGAACAATCCTCTGTAACAGTATTTTTGCAAATAGTATTTTTGCATTATTGAATCCTTTGTAGATGTCCATCACAATACTTCAATGTCCTGAATTTTCAGAAATGTTTCTTCAGTTTGTATTAATGGAAAATGTGCATAAATTTCAAAAACAATATGACATTCGTAGTGTGAATAAGAAAGAATTCTGCTCTTCATTCTTAATGTATGAGATGATGTGACCCATGAACAATAATTGGGATTCATGGTCCTTTACACCTCAAAGCAATATATAAGCATATATATATCTTGCTTTGAGGTGTATATATAATACACCTCAAATATGTATTATAATATATATGTTATATGCAACCACATTCGAAACCATTCTGCACGCTCTCTGTAGTAGTGATTTAATTCTTAGCCTCTGCTTATGTCAGTCACTGGGTTTTTGGTTTTTAACACCTGGCAGTCATGTTAAACGACAGCTATGATGCCACAGAATACAACTTTTTCAACTTTATTCACTTTGCCTTTCCTCTGATTCACTTGCTGAAACTGCCCACACAATATATTAAGTCACCTAGGTCTCTCCCTACATAGTCAACACAACCACAAATATGAATATGATTTGACTAGTGGTGCATAAACTTGCTGTAACAGCTTTCACACTGTTTGGTGAAAGGAATCTATATTCTAAATCCCAGCAACAGAAGTGCCATGAAAGAAAATGCAAAGCAGCTTGACAAAAGCATGTGCATGCACCCATAGCTTCACATTCCTAGCTCATGCACTGAGCCAGCTGCTCTACACCTACATATACTGACACATGCCAGCACTCCAGTTTTAATAGTACCTCATTTTCCCTATGCAATATCACTGCATCTCTCCAGCTTGGGGGAGCATTCAAGCTACTCTGGAAGAGTTCCACCAGAAGACAGGGAATGTCTGCATTCTCCATCAGAGGGACCCTTCATCCTTCATATAACATGATGGGTTAACTCTTGCAGTCAGGATGCTCTGAAAATATCCCTAATAAATAACTGATGGTAAGCAATGCCACCAGCCAAGAGGCAGCAAGTCACTGCTGCTCCTGCCCATTGCCAGGAAAGCAGAACCAGACCCAGCTACACCAGCAGACTCCGCAGAAACAGAACCTCATACTCGCCTACAAACTCCTCAACCCCACTTCCACGGGCCCTTAATTTCGTGTGCTGCCCAGCCACAAGTTTCCCACAGCACAGAACTCTCCGACACGAGCTCTTCATACTCATTCCCCACCTCAGAAACTACCTACAAACTTTTCAAGCAGAGGCTAAGCTAAGCTGCCCCAGCAGCACATGGGCAGTGAATGTTTCACAGTGGTACTTTGTACGTAGATGCCTACTTCATCTAAGAAGCCAAACGTGCTTGTAACCACCAGTCTCAGCATTTCGATACAGGGAAACCAAGATAGAGCTCAGGTGTCAGGTACACAGACCACATAAAACATTAAGAAAATCTATGCATCCTGACCATCAGTTTAACCTCTAGATAAGTTACTTGAAAATCATGAGCAGGATGAAGCTTTTAAAGTTAAGGTCAACTTTACTAGAGAAACATGAAAAAATGGAATTTAATCTTAAATACAATTTAAAAAAAAAAGAAAATCACTTTTAAGACCTCCCCACTTTACATTCCAAACTGCATTAAAAACCCTCTAAGACTGAGATGTCAAGTATTGAAGGGATTAAAAGCTCAATCGTACCTTTTTATAGCCTAGATCCAAAATATCAAGTACAGAAGTGTTCATCTGTGAATTCTAGGGTTTTATGGTCATTTATTTTACATCAATACAGGTTCTGTTTCACACGTCACTTATTCCTCGATCTTTTACTCAAAATATAAGCCTTTTGACAGAGTGCAGAGTACTACTTATGACACAAAACTTATAAATATGAATGTGAGAAACAACACATAAAACAGTAGGAAATTTACTGTAACCTCTGCAATGAAGGTAATTAATTAATTCCATCACCTATTTTACTGGTCACCCTAAATTACAAGAGCTTTTTTAATCAGTTGATATATATTGCCTAATCAAATAGGTGCCATTTTGTAATGTTTCTCATTCTTTCTAATAAAGTATATAAATAATTTCAGCGTTAGATTTAAGAGTCCTGCTAATAATGTCAGGTCTGTGTGCCAGTAAAGAAATGTCTTCATAAACATTGAGATACATTGACTCATTATAAAGAGATGATTAAGGCTGCTGATCACATATTCCTCATGCTCCAGATAAGCTCAGCATCATATAGTTAAGTATGATGGCTAAACCTGTTCATACTTTGAACACACCGAGACAATCAGCTACATGATCCCCATCACAAAAGCCACAGCATACACAGAGCTAAGATTAGCAATTTAAAGGAGACGCACAAAAGAAATGCTCAGTTCCAGCAGCAGATAGATCAGACGAGGCTATTTCTGATTTTTCTTGCATTTAAAAGTACTAGTTCAAAAAACAAAAGCGTAACATACAACACTAAAGGCACTGTCTCCCTGAAACAGGTTCAAATGCTTCACAACTCTTACCATCATGATACTTTCTTGGTACTTAAGTCATATTTTTTAACAACTCAGAATAGATAGTAATTTATTGGAAATAGTTTATCATCTCGTAAGCTTAAGCATATTTGATGCTTCCAGTGAAGACGCTGAAGCACTTCCATGACAATTAACCTGAAACTGGAGCGTGCACAGCACAGGTTCTGTACAGCCAGGTTAGCTTCCTAAGCCTCAGCCTTTCTGACCGAGAACAATAGTGACCATGCACACAGCACTGGGCTGTCTCAGCCCCACTGTTATCAATGCAATTCCCAGCAACAACAAAAAAGATATCTGGAGGACCTGTGTACCTATTTCTTACAGCAAGTCCCTAAAACAGCTGAAGCAAAAAGCCTATCTGCAACAGCACTAATACTGTAGGTATCAGGCTGGAATACCACAGGAAAGTACTAGCCTTTACAGGAATTTCCAGATAGGAAAGTCATCTACACTGCTACTTGTGCATTTTACAGCAACTCTTCCTCATTTTGAAAGAGCTGCTTCCTTAAATAAAGGCAGAAGCAATCCAGTACCCTGTGCTTACTAGTTTTGTTTCACAGAAGGAAAAAAAAAAAGCCACCTGTATATGCTAACACAGAACTCGCAGCAACAAAAGGTGAACAAAAGCTGCATCAAGATTTGGCAAGACAAAGGCATATTGTCTCCATGTGTGTTAAAATCCTCCTTTATGTGAAGCTACTTTACATGGACAACCTGTATAACTATATATAGGTATTCATAGATTAATGATTTATATTTGTGTTTTAAGCTTTCATTGTAACTTTTTACAGAGACATTCAATTTGTATAATGGCTAAGACTTTAAAGAATAAAACAAGACCAAAGCAGGATGATTTCTTCTATACAAGAACTCACACAAACAAAAGTGCAGTACAATACAGCAGGTGATTCCAAGCTCAATTTCCAAGTATAATAATCATGAGGAGGAAATGTTAGCATATACACCACAAAGCAAGCCTGCCAGCCTCAAAGCTTAACTTGTCAGTTCAAGATCAGCTCTACAAATTAACAACAACACAAACTTTTCAAATGAACATACACGATATTATTACGAATATGGCTTAATCTGCACAATTCCTCTATGTTTCAACAGAAAGGGAAAGACTCGACACAACATCCATCATGAAACATCCAGGATAAAATCAGGGGGGTCTACATAGCAAACAAGATAAAATTCCGAGTGCCAATGTCATTTAATATATAACAGGGTATTTTGCCACAGGGTAGTCTCACAAAAGCAATCCCACCTTATTATCCTCATTTCTCTCACTTACATGTATGCTGGAGAAAGTGGCGATGACCTGGATGTTTTAAGCACAGGAACTGGGAATTTCCAGATAGCAGGAGAGCTCGTTTTCCATTTCAATGGCATGTTGTCACCACGGTACTACAATAACAGTAAACAGCGTTTCCATAACAGACTACCAACTAGGACTTCCATTCCACACACTACTGACACAGCAGTGGCTGCTGCTAAGAACAAGGAAATGATTCTGCCAATGCCCTTAAACCGATGCTTCCTATCTGTAAAACAGGGCTGCAAGGCATCTCCTTTTAAATCCTGCTGTCCCCTAAAGCAAGATGATGATTCTATCCTTCTAACTCAACAATAGTGCCACCTCGTTAGGGAAGCACTGACTGCAGTATATGTTTAAAAAAAAAAAAAAGAAAGACTGCACTGTGCACACCAGCACAATGCAGCTTTATTTAATAAAAGCAGCTAATTTTTAAAGAACTGTTTCTGATGCTATTGTTCTACCTTAACAGGGACACTGCAGCACTGTACTATATTCTCTTCCTATTAACCTCATTTCTGACCAATGGAAGCAGAAAAAAAAATGGGTTTCATATGAAAATGAAACAACATACCTACTCAGAATACACTTGTCATCCTCTGAACATTCTTCTTTTGAGCTGCAACAATACAAATGGGATATAAATCTCAGCATAGCCTTAGGCCACGGCTAATAGAGATCAGTGACTAAATTCAGCAGCCTGTTTTCCTCCTGTGCAAGCTCTGACCAAACAATACAAGAATGCCATTATGAAAAAAGCCCATTGCAAAAATCAGTCCTTCTAATCCATAGCTAGGAAGACAAAATAAAGCACAAATCGCTGCAGGTTTCTGCATGCTCTTCTAATAGCTTCTTGTTCAGGATGCTCTCATTTTCCTATTCTCATTTCCAAGGAGGATGAGCAAAATCTCATGCATTTTACAACATGCTATGGGAACACAAATATCACTCTGTCTTCTGCAGTAGAGAAGCAGAGACTAGCAGGCTGTTAATAGCAGTCTTTGTAGGAACGCTATCAACAATCTAATTCTCAACGCCCCCCCCAGCAGCTCACAAATTGCCTGAAGAACTGACGAAGCAGATGGTCACGCAGGTTTCCATCAGGGACCACTCTGCAACTCAGTGCTCTGCTTGGTGACCTCCCAGGGCTGATGACAGTGGGGAGCATAGAAGGCAAACTATTAAAAAGGGAATGGAGAATTTAATAGCATATTATGCATAAGCAGAGCAGGTTTCTAGGGAAAAGAAGGCAGAGCTTCAGCTATATTGATTACCTTACAGGAGAAGAATAAATCACTTCTAATGCATTGCCACAGTAAACCAAATCAACACTAAGATGTTTAATCTACAGATTCAGGATCGTCTTTGTACAGCATGACAATTTTTCTGTTCACAAGGACAGCTTAATCCTGCCACTAAAAAGCCAACACCCTGTCACACTACTCAGCAATGAAGAACAAAACCAGGAGCAGATTTTCTATAAATAGCATTTAATAACACTCTGATAGGTTTTTCATAACAGTGAAACCTACAGTGTTAAGTTGAATTTTGGGATGAAATCACCAGGGAATAATTGCTGCTCCTTATCACCATTACTGAAAACGTTTACCCAAGATAGTGTTGGGCATTTGAAGCTGTTACCATAACCATAGGCAAAGAACTAAAATATCCCAGGATGACCAGAGCTCAGGACTCATTCAGAACCAGATGCACCTCTGAAACAACTGAGGAGCTCTCTCCCACTTCTTTGAAGCTCTAAGTCACACCTGAGCAGCACTAACTTTGGCAACAAATTTCACAGGAACTGCTACTGGGATGCTGAACAGACATCACTGTGTGGGACAACAGTGTTTATATGCTATAACTATTAACAAACACTAGTCTTGCAGAGAATGAGTGTGTTGTTTTCGCATCAAAAAAGTCAAACTTTTAGCAAAAGAATTCATGCATTTACATGCCAACAGGCATGCTTGGCTGCACACATGGTAAATGCTGTGTGAATCTCATACGCACTCAGCTGAAGGCCTAGAAGTTAAGTTGCAAGATCTTAGACAGCAGCTCTTATGAGGGAAAAAAAATTAACACAAATCAGTATTTTGAATTCATACACTCAACTCTGCTTTTGCATTCACCATCATAAAGAAATAAAATATGCAAAATAGAATAAGCAAATGCTGTTACTCCCTTCCTCACACTGAGGGCAGCCAGTGCAAACAACTAGTATCTGTTTGTAAAGTCTCCATTTCCCTGCTCTGCCAGCCCCAGGCAGATGATCACACATTTTACTTATTAACAGCAGCATTACCAATATAAAAGAATGAAGCTAAAGACAATCAATGGGCCACTTTGGAAAAAGTAACTCTTGAAATACTGTTTTAACCAGTAAAACAAAAGCCAACTCAAGCCACAAAGTCATTCCAAAGCACTGACTGGCATTTAAGTCAATCAGTGCATGTCCAGAAATCAGAGTTACTTCTCACTTTTGACCCCAGCAAGATCATTCACCCTACAGGACAACATGAGTCCTCAAAGACCTGTTCTCCTCTGGATGCTTCTAGTCCCATTTATTTTTTCAATTAATCTACAAGCAATCCGAATAAAACCCTTACAGCAAAGCCAGTAACAGCCAACATTTTAGTGACAGCACATGAATCCCAAACACCACCCAGGCAAACCTCCTCCCGATGACCAGCACACACCACAAACAGCCCATGTACAAAATGCAGCACTGAAGAAAGCAGCAGTGCCAGGTACTCTAAAAATAGGCAAATACTTGTCACTTGCTAAAGAACCACCATGTGAGAAATGAATCACCTATCTGCACATAAGGAGGAAAATCATAAATCAAATCCCATTTTCTTCCTGACAGTCACAGATCGGTTGCATATTCACAGGGAAAATACTATTAAAGTGAATTTTACGCTTCACATAAACTATTCCTAAGACAACAGAAAATCACAGCATATTATTCTGATATTTTAATTAAGACTTCAAAATAACAGGTAGTTACACATTGAAAAATATGGGAAAAGTAATCTGATCTCCTGGAGTGCATTGCACCCACTGAATATACATTTTCTGTTCTCTTATTACATTGCTTTGCACTCAGCCCCAAATTAACTGGTTCTGAGGGCCAAAAGCAGCATTACAGCTCTGTGCAGAATCCTACTTGCCAAGAACACAGCTATTCCCTGACAAGTGCTCTGAAAGCACACCGAATTGTCACACCAAACTGGAGATCTGCTTGAAGTTTAAAATTCTTAAATGCTGAAGTCCCATGATAACTGCACCAATTAAACAGCATCTTGTGACCATTCCAGGGGTTGTCTCTGTAGTTTTCTCAAAACCAAGTTCATGTTCAAAATTAAAAGCATTGATCATTTACAACTTGATTAAAGTTAGATCCTGCTTATCATCCCAGTCCCTTACATATCCTTCATTCTGTGTACAAAAAATGAGAGAGTCTTTGAGTTTTAGGCAACCATTTCCATGCTTGTGTTTCCAAACAGATAGCAAAATAACTGACAAGAGTATCAAGCACTTCTGCAGAAAATTCCACCACCAAGGAAAGGAACACGTGGCAAAAGAAGCAAAAAGGTAAATAAGGCCACCAAAGGCAAGACCCCAAGTTGCCGTTTTACAGACCTGAGATGTTAAGCAAGGCCAGAAGCTACTGACTGGGGCTGGACAGCAGTGTGGCTCTGATCCCACAGTCAGAAGGGACACTGTAGAGTGCTTAGGTTAATGGAGCAAAGCATTTCTTAACCATCTTCCTCCACCCCCACACCCCAAATCCTTCTTCACTATTGACTTAGGTGCAATATTTAGCCCCAAATGAGATGAGCAGGCACGCGGCACCATACTCAGCAACCACATGACCAATCACACACACAACCACTCCTTGCCAGCACACTGAGCACAGCATCTTGCCTTCTGCAAGCTCACCCTGATCTCCAGGGCAGGAACACAGCTCAAACTGCATCCCTTGTGACTCTTCCTTTTTCTTGTGATATCCTCTTCCTTCCTTTGTGCAACTTGAATGCTAAGCTGCTACCACATTGCTTCATACCTACTGTCTGTCAATACGTGTGCCTTTGCTGCTGTTTATAAAGGCAACATTATAAAAACATTGCATTATAAACTGCATTGTAAAACAAATGTTGTCCTCTTATAGCCCACTATGTTTACATTTCTAGGGCATGTATACTTCCAGCAAAACTCTAAACTAACTCCGCATTTCCCGTAAGGCTTCCCTTTTTGATTGCTCAAGGAAGAAAAAGGCATAGGCAGAAAGATGTATCAGAGCCATAAAACAATACTGGTCTGAAAATACTTAGTCTTAGCCTTGGAATGCCACGTGAATTTTTGTAGAAAAACTAAGCAGAATAAAAGCCAACTTCTAGAGATGCTGCTGGATTTTCACCAATTTGTGCAGATTTGAGTTTAACTATTTCACCTTGGTCCTAAAACTGTTAAAAACAAAACTGAAAAAAAATATTTGCTCAGTCAGATGATTTGCTGTGGTTAAAAAATTTGCTGTCCCACTCTGACAGGCTACTTAGGTCTCTCCTTGTATTCATCTACTAAGTATCAGAGGAACCGAAAGCACTAGGTGAAAACAGGGTTACGCTTCATGGAAACTTTCTCAGGTCTTGCAAACCCTTTCTAGCGTGACCTGAAAAGTCTTCTCACTTCCAGAACCTCAGGCTTCTTTTAGCTTTACAGAAAGCAAAACAGTCAAAGCTACAGTGACAGTGTGATTTACATCTCCCATTTTCATCCAGAAATGCAGACAACAGAAAAGCCTAAATATCTGTGTCACAAACACTATGTTTTCTAATATTAGACTATTTCCTACTGATAAAGTCTTGGTATAAGAAAAGATGCCAGACTCAATACAGAAAAATACCTGAAAATGGTGGTGATAAGAGCAATAAACATTTTCAAATCCTTCTTTCCCAACACCTGTGTTCTAAAAATTCATTGCTACAAAAAGATATCTTTCCATTTTAAAATGGGTATTTGTTATTATATGATAAAACCCCTTTGTGACATTAGAAGTAGCAAAGTTCACTCCCATCTGAAGGCAGAAAATCAGTTTCACACTGGGAGGAATTGCTCTGATCTTTTCCATATCTTCAAACCACCAGCCTGCTGAGCTGATGCATCCTACTACACAAGGCCATTTTGATACAGAAGAAAACACAATCCCCAAAATCCAATAAAATATTCCCAAAGCTATGGAGCTCAAATGCAATAACAATTTCAACATCAAATCATTTCAGCAGTTTAAATATGTCTGTAAAGACAGAAGTCTAGAAACTGAACAGGAGCAAATAAGGATTCACAACTTTTCAGGTTCCCTAAAATCCTGACCGTGTGAAGGTTTAATTGGCTTCCTTATTCAACTCCTTCCCCTTCACACGGATGCTTCTCATGCCTCTACCTCTGGCTTTTCTATTAAACTGCAGCTGTTCCAATTACTGGAAGAGAATAATTAAAAGATGGTGTTGACAGTACTGCCCTATATATGAGTCAGTTAATTAATACAATTTCTTTGACCATATTCTTTGAAAATATTCACACCAAAATTTATATGAAGGGAAGGCAAATCTCTGCCTGAAGAGTAATCCAAAGGAAACCACTGCAGTCAAGTTTGCAGTCCTCTCACAGGGACACAGTCACATTTGCCAAATATTGAAATATAGGGAAAAATTTAGCAATATGCACCTGGCAATGCTTTTATTGAAATGGCAACTTTTCTAGAAACATCAAAAATCTACCTTACTAGGAAACAGTATTTCAAATTTCATTAAGAAATAAGCCTTAAAATAGCTGAAGACAGTTTTGAGAATTACACATGTACTTTGACTTATTATCTGTTCTGCTGCCTCAAAGAAATTTTTTCTTTTTATAACTGGAAGAAAAAGGGCCCTCAGACACCAGATATAAGTTACAGCATCTTTTGGAAGCAATTACACTGTAGACATCAAGATGCACATGGCCTCATAGATGGAACAGAGATGCTTATAAATTGTTATTATCAAATATATTTAATTCTTTTAAATTGGGCTGACTGCTCAAAAAGCAAGGAATAATCCTAAATCATAAAGCATAAAGAAGTGAGATAAATTGGGTTTGCAGCCAAATCCTCCTGCTGTCAATATGCTGTAAGCAGTGCAGGTTCCTGTCTCTATAGCAATATGTGTAAGGCCATTTCTAAAACAGGGAAAAAAATCCCCAAATCTTTAAATATTAAGTTAAGCAGTCAGGGCATGTACCACGTGTTTAACAAGAAGTACTGCAGTTTTCCATCCACCCACTCAGCATTATTTCCTGTATAAATGAGGAAAATGCTGCAGTAACATTTTCAGACGCATCAGTCATTTCAGTGAAAATTATTTGTATGCATAAATATACACACCACATATATATGGGATTGTGTATAGTGTGTGTATAGTGCATAAATATACACACCACATATATATAGGATTGTGTATAGTGTGTGTGTATATATGTATATACATACATATATATATACACACACATATTCCTTCTCTATATATTTGACAAATTCGTATTATCTTGCATTTGACACAGCCACTTCCCCTTCTCTCCCAGACACCTCACTTATGAAACATTTAAATTCTCACATGATTTTGAGACTACCAAAATGTATGTTCTTCAATGAACTAGAGGCAGCATTTGGCCAGATGAGAAGGAATCACGTTGAGTAAGGTGTTTCTCCATCTCAACATTCTTCAAAACCCCATAACCCTGGTCTTTGCATCATTCACTAACAAGAACAAAATTTTTAAAGTCTAAGTATGAAATACTTGAAAGCATTCAGCAAACACTGTAAAACCCCCCACACCATTTCCTATCAGGTCACAATCAGCTATTTTAAAGAAACAATTTAAATAAAGTAACTTAAGGTAAACCTTAAGTCAGCTTCCCACAACTTGCAAGAAAAGGGGGACACACAAAATATGAACAAATTTAAGTGCCTGCAGTATTCACACTTTTGATATTTAGAAGGGTTAATTTATTAGATTCTGTTTCAAGTATATTTTATAACTACACAGTCTCAGAAATATTTCAAATCTATTCCTAAAGTGTGTGTTTCTGGCCATTTAAGTGGTTTTTATTTTATGCCACTTATGGATGCCCTTCATTTTCTTGCATGTATTCTTAAAGAGGGATTTCTCTAAAATTGAGGTAAGATTTCTAGCAAGAAATCACTTCCAAGAATCAAGATGCACTGTTAACTTATTTACAAGCTACAAGCTATAATATGCAAAAACCAAATAAATTCAGCTTTGCTTGGGCAAATTACTCATACATTAAAGGTATTAGGTAAAATAAGGTTCTAAAACACTTAGTAGGAGGTAAACCCAAAGTGAGTTAATGAAGGCTTCCAATTTTTGATCTAAAACCATGTACTGTGCTGACAACATACTGCTAAGAAGAAATGGTTTTGAATTAACACCAATTTATTCAGAGAACTTTGCTCATCTCCCCCAGGTGATTATATTTAATAAATCAACACAGAAACCTGAATGCACAGACACAGCAGCCAGACTGACCCTGATGAAGATAATTGTCTGAAGCAACAGTTATTTTTATTAGGTCAAACTGTGAACTACAAAGAATTTATTTCTAAACAACTTCTCCACAGCTGTTATGGTCTGTTGGCTGTGCAATTTATTTTAGTAAAGTATGCCTAAATACATTTACACATCTGACTCAAATGATGCAAATATATTAAACAATTTTGTAATTAAGCAGAGGCTAGGACTGAGCACCAGCCACTAACAACTTCAGTATTTGCTGCACCACAGACAGCAAACTGCAAGTTACATAAGCCATGTGTTGGGGAAAGTTTTTCAAAAATACTCTTAAAATGACAGTTTGTAGGCTTTTTCTGTCATTCTTCCATTTTTCAGACAGAATCTGTTAGTCATTTTGCATTCCCTAAACCTTATTGTCTTCACCCACTGGAGTTTGTGGCCCTGCACACCCACACAGTGTCCCTGTGAACAGAGCAGGCATGGGGAGGCAAGAATAGAGCACACTGAGTATTGCTCTTGTGTGCTTCTGTAACAACTTAATTTCATTAAAAGAAAAAAAAAATTATTTTTCCTGAGCGCAGGAATTCCCACTGAATTGTCACCTCTGCTGGCTGCTAACCCACAATCCACAAAATCTCCACTGTGGGCACTCTTTACCTGAAGGCCAGAGTCCCTTGGAAGGACTGACAGAAAACGAGATTGAAAAGGTTTTGAGAAAAATGCTGATGTTTCAAAGTCCAGTTTGTCAGAAATCACCATGTGCAACCTGGGAGCCAAAAACCATCAGGAATGCAGCTTCTAGGAGATGACTTGAAGCTGCTGCACCATGCTGCCCATAGGCACTGCACTGCAGCTGGCTGGAGTCCTTTAAGGAGTCACAAAAAGAGACACTTACATAGATGCAATCAATTTAATTATCTGCCATCAGCTTCTCTGAAGCAGATAGAAATTTCTATGAAACAGCAATTTGACCTTAAAGTTCAGCTTGCCTTCACACAGAGGCACATGAGAGCTTTATGAAGCAAAAAGTTATATTTCAAATTCATCACCAGTATTAATTGTTTCTCACTAGTGTTAATTTCCCACATTCAGGGTAAGGAAAAAAAAAAGTACAATTGCTTTACACTAAAAAATAAGCTTCAAGTCCACAGATCAATCCAACTAAATACCATGAGAATGGGTGGAATTAGTCCCAAAGCTGGAACAGCTGAAGAGGCCACGTGGGAAAAAGGAAGTTTTGTACTAAATCCCTACACTTAAATTTTCTTCAATTTTTTTTTATTTTTATTTTTTCCCCCCCATAAGCCAGAGGCAATCAGGAACCAACTCCTCCCATTAGACAAAGGTAGGTGCAGTCCAAAAACTCCTTCCCAAAAGACTCTGTGGGGAAACTCCCTGGTTCATTTGCTCAGGATCCTCCCTTCCTCAGCAAACCAAGCCAGTGATAACCTCCACACTACCTGTTCCCAGATGGAAACCAAAATCAGGTCTCTTGTTTTGATGCACTTCCATAGTCAACAGCAGCAGTGAGAACTGACAAAAATGGATAGTTTCACAGGTTCTTTCACTCAGGAAGAGGCCAGGAGCAAAGATGAGCACATCGTTGAAGATATGAGTCTGCAGACCAATAATGATTTACACCTCAAGGATACCTCCAACCATCCTTACAGTCCTACGTGTGTGGAACAGCTTTAACTGAATGATTTCTGCAGAGCTGGATTAATACCTCTTCAGAAAACACCTAGTCATCTTCTACGGCAAAAAGAGGTTTCCTGCAAGTTCCCACCGTTGAGTGTTTCTATACAAAGGACCCAAGGCCACAGCCTTTCACACTGAGCTGAATGGGGTGTGGGGAGGGTGAACAATCAATGAGTATGTTCAGGTCACAGAATTAGCACAATCTTAGTGGCCATTAATATTTTAAAAGAGACATGAGTCTTTCAAAATGCATACCTAGCTTACCTTTAGATTTTTCCAGAAGATAAAAAAGCATCATCTCAAGAAACTATTTCATATGAAATAGTTTTGTTTCTCTGAAATACAGCACCACTATGTTCTAATTCTAAATCACCAAATGCCAACATTCCTGTGTAATAATTAAATTATAGACAGAAAATTACAAAATCCTTTTGTTTCTAGCATCAATGAGAACATAAATTTAAAGAATACTGCACATTTCCTGGGCAAAATTTCAAAATATTTGAGTTATTTATTATGGTGGACAAACATAGAAGCTATTAATTCATTTTCAAAAGCAGATTTAAAGTGACCGTTTTAAGATATTCACTTAGCAGAGAGGAGTAACTGCAACTGCAACACTGCTATTTAGTGACAGCATAGCCACCTGGATTTAGGATCAAATGAGGACATGCTGCTTTGCCTAAAATAATGGTACATAACAAGAAAAGTCTAAGTACAAGCTGTTTTTAGAAAGGCACACAGAAGAATGATAATGTTATTTGAATTTTTAACAATATAATATTTAAATCAAATAGTTTAAAGCCTCCTGACTATAAACCTTTATTTCCTAAAGCTTCAAACACCTGACTCCTATTCAAAATTTAAGTTCAGTGCTGTCAGCAATGTCCATGG
>NW_008650222.1:27283-28671 GCF_000695815.1 Acanthisitta chloris | reverse complement strand
GCACTCCACACGCTCCAGACAGCTTTTAACATCTTTATAGCATTGTGCATGTGACCACATCCCTTCACCTGGCAAGCCACCCTTCAGAAACACAGAACTGAAAATAAATGGGTGAAGCTCAGTGGAGGAGAGGACAGCAGAGAGGTGGGTGGAAGGCTCAGCACCACTTCCTTCCACCCACCTCACAGTGGTTGGGTCAGAAAAAAAGTGTCTAAATTCTGCAAATAACTCTAGGCTCCTGTGCAAAACAATCATATCGTTCTCATCTGTGCTGCTCTAGTGAATCACAGCAGGCTCAGGAGAGACCACATTAAAGAGAAGAGATCAATAGATGAGTGAGGTGTAAAGGTCCTTGGGGTGAGATCGCATTGCACAGCTGCGATGTGCAGAGACAGTACAACCGCCAGCTACACCACGAAATATTCGTATTTCAGCACCTTCTGCAGCTGCAGTCATCTATTTTTCTACAGCTGAAAATATCTTTTTGATGTATACATATAGAACACCAAACAACTGTGTTAACTTGAGCCGGGACAAGCCTTTCCGTGGAAGAGTTGCAAGTAAAGCAGTTGTAATTCAGGCGTTTGTCTGCCAGAGGGTGCTGAAGGAAAGAGAAAAATCCCACATAGCTCAGTCCTGCGAGTGTTTGACGGTTGTCCTAGATCAATTAAACTATCCAAACACAAAAGCATTTTAATGCTAAATCAACCCCAGCTGTGTCTGGCACAGCCCCATCCCTCACAGGGCACCCCCACACTGACACCCCCACCGCCAAAACCTTGATAATTATGCCCAATGCACTTGCTCTAGGAGCAAGTCCCTCCAGATCTTTGAATGGAAACAATACCTACTTTTAAAGTATATGTAAGTATTTTTTGATCAACACCATAGTGGAGATGACTGCCCCAGAGACAGACTAATAACGAAAGCATCACATGAGATGGTATCTAATACCTTCTTATATCAGCCTGTAGTTAAATTCAGGGAAACACTGCACAGACTACACTTCCAGTTTGTCAGAATGAAATACATATCCGAAAATAGATTATTATTTAAAGGCTTGTTTCTCTTTTTTTCCCACACTCTCTTCACTTACTTCTCCTAACACTTAACACTGTACACATATAACTCCGCATGTGGTTAGAGCTGCTACAGCATAAAACTGTAATTCATGAGCTACCATATCAATACTTTATTCTTGCATAGCACCAGTTAAAGCAAAGAGGAACTGGCCTCATTTTGCAAACTGGTAAAGCAAAATATCTAAACAATGTGTTCAAGGGAAACTGAGACTCTGCAAAACAGCTCAGGAAAGAACTGCACTACACACATGATAGATAACCCCTTCCTTCCATCCTGCACTTTCAGGTAAACTACTTCCAACTTAA
>NW_008650222.1:16759-27265 GCF_000695815.1 Acanthisitta chloris | reverse complement strand
GGAATCCCACCAGAGATTTCACATTTTGAAAAAAAGCAGATTGGGTACACCTTTGTTAAGGTCTAAACTGATCCAACTTCCCTTAGAGGAAAATTTCACCAGTAACTTTAAAATAAGCATAGCAGAATCCTCTGCATTTCTTGCAGTCAAACACTTTTAGGAAAATCAGCTGTGCCACCTTCTGGTATTCACAAGAACTACTCAAACAAGACAAATACTTCAATACATTCCCATTTTAAGTGGGGAAAAACACACCAGTACAAACAGAAAACTCAGTTCAGATAGGAAACTGATACAAAGAACAACCTTTTGTAGCATTGGTTGATCTGTGCAACATCATAGCTAGGACTAGCTTGTGCCCAGCCTCCAGCACTTGGACTTGATCCTTGGGGGTCACTGGTCATTATTCACCAGCTCTCCAACACAATAAAGAGAAAGCTTCACATGAAACTTGCAGATGTTTGGTTAAAAACAAACCACAGAGGAACCATTTTCACAAAACATGCCTCAGCTACCCTTGTATCAGCTTGTCAGAAACCATTTCTTATTGCAACACAGATTTACAGAAGCAACTGAGAAAAACAAGTGAAAACAGAAGTGGTTTGTACCAAGAGGCTCTGCAGGTGACTCTAGAAGTCACATACAAGGTCAGCAATCAAACTTCTCCCCCTTATCTCCTGCTACCAAAGCATCCTTAATGCTGTAGTGGGACAAACAAACACATGGATATGTTATAACAACTATAAACCTCCTTCCTTCTGTATTATACCTGGATCTATGCAATATAAGCTGTAACACTAAGCACACAAGGAAGGGTGAATTTAGCTATGACTTCAAGAAATTTTTGATCATTTCCAACCTAAGCCTTCAACATAAAACTGTTTCTAGACATCAAATTTCCACCAACAATTTCTCAAGCAGAAAAAGCAGGGCATCTTCAGTGAAGGAAGGAAGAAAACAGAATTAGGTATGACATAACAGCAACAAATTCTATGGATAACTGACTCCAAGTGTGTCAACTCTGACGCTCCACTATTCCTCCCAAGCCAAGCATCTAAGTAATCCTCCAACCTTAGATAATCTTTGACAGAGAAAGTAGATATTTCTGGCTTTAATTTTCTGCTATAACTTTGAACTACACAGTTTTAACTACATGAATTTAAAATGGAATCAGGAAGTTTGGTGTAGGTATCAGACAAACCCAACACCATGCTCAGGTACTTATGCACAAGTAGCAGAACCAACACAAGACAGCAGAAATACAAGGACATCTATAGGCATCCCCACTTGTTCATCACACCTTCCCACAAGCCTTGGCATATTCTTTCAGTTAGGTGTACTCAGCTTTTTGCAGCATGTAACCCATGGTATAATCACTTCCTGGATCTCTAAACCGAGCAAAACATATGTTAAGCAAAGCTTTGCTCTAACGTGTTCTTACAATTAATGTATATTTTACTCATTCTTAAGTTCAGCAGTTTCTTTCTGGAGATGCTGTAATTATGACTTTGCCCACACAAGGCAGTATGATAATATGCAGGAGGGTATACACACACCATGAGAAATACAAAACATGACTTTCATCACAAGCAACACCATAAGTCATGCTGCAACTCCACCTTATTTGCCTGAAAGATTTTCCAAGAACCTTGGAAATAACTAATATAACAGCAAAGTTGCGCAACAATACTTCTGGAGAATCATGATAGTAACTCAGACCAGGCAAAATGTGACTGCAACCACCTGAAAAAAGTCTTGCTGCACATTGCATAAAGCATTGCCTGGAAAATGCAATGCTATAATCCCACAGAGCCAACTGTTAAAATAATTTAAAAAAATAAAAATTTTACAAAAAACTCATGCACTGACATCAGTCATGCCTGAACTGCTACTGCCTGCCCATGTATTTACAGACATTTAGAACGGGAACTGAATAGATTTCTGCAGTTTAGTAAACCATTTCTTCCCTCACTTGGAACACTGATTCTAAATTTCAAACCTTAGACTGAAAGCAGTGTTGGTGTCTAGTGGCTCAAAGGCAGTCTCAAAGGAACTCAGTACTTTCATGACACTAAAATCCTTGAAAGCTGAAGCTTTTGAGGCCTTTGAACAGCATATATTGGAAACATGAAAGGAAGGCAAGATTAATTCTGGGGACACTTGGGAAATCTCTGTTGAGCCAGCCATACACTACTCCAAATCCAAGAGCACAGGATAGAGTGGTCAGATTAGGAAGGGAGGAAGGCAGGGCAGTAAGCCAGACATTTGTTCAATAGGGCCAGTACCAAAGTCAAAGCAAAATGCAGTTGGTAGCTCAAGATAAGATGAACATTTGCTACTAAAGTTTCTATAAACACTGAAATAAAAACTGCCCAGTGAATAATAAACCAATGCAGGGAAAGTAACAGTTACAGCAACTACTGGATCACAGGAGTTTTCCATAAACACTATTACACAAGAGTGTCCTTTCTTTACTGCTTCTCATCAAATTTCTGTGAAGTTATGTTCTGGCTCATATTCCGTATCAAGCAACAACATGCACAAACATACCTCCCTTCCTCTGTTTGATTCTTTCACTGAAATAGAAACATAAGCAAACTACCAACACCTTGCTGCACAAAAAGCAGCAGCTTGGGAGAAATTTCTAAAACATGGCAAAATTTTGCTCAGTCCTGAAATGCGCACTCCGAGATTTTTTGGGGAGGAGCAAGAGAGGGCAGATGGCAATAATCAATTTAAACACAAAAGTGATTTATTAAAAAGAAAATTCCTATTTGAAGATTAACAAGTATTTTAAAGAATCCCTTTCAATAAACAGTTGTTATTCAGGATTCTCAGTCATTGTATCAGGCACCTTGACATAAAATAACTAAATTTGCAGATAGCAGCCTATTTATGATTATCTTTTATCAACACCCTAAAACAACACACAAGGCACAGTGTGACTAAGATTTTATTTCATTGCCCTAACCTGATGAAAGCAAACAGAATCCAAAGGGCAGAAGTAAAATTAACTAAAATTGCTGAGCCTTAGCTTTCTGGCATTGAATGCACAAATTCATTTTAAAAGCAAATTCCAGTAATGTGATTCAGTCCATTTACCCTTCTCCCTCCCTTTGCTCCCAAGTTGTGCATCGTTCTTCTAACCCAGTGCATTAACTGTCCAGATAACAAGGCCATTCCTGTTCTCCAACATCACTCCTCATTACTCCTGAAGCATGCATAGCAGAGGGATGGCTGGGCCAAGTGCACATCAAGCCAGCAGGCATCACCTAATTACTCCTCATCAGCCCAAGTCTCTGTCACACCCCACTGAAGAGCAGCAATGAAAAGGATTTCCGGTTCACAATGACAGACTGGTGATGTCTTGGCAAAGGCCCTGAGCAAAACCCGAGACAGACTACCATGTACTTTGCTATATGGGCCCAGCTCTAATTAACTGAAAACAGAACTGAACACAGTCACATTGGCACTCTAATTACTGGGGAGACAGAACAAGAGAGGAGAAAACCTTGCTGTGAGAGTAAAGAGGAGCCCAGACAACAGCCAAAGATCCTGCTCCAGCCAGGAGAGAACAGCTCTGCAAAGCCTGCAAACTCCTCTGCTTCAGTTCTCATGTTCTGCTTTACTCCCACATTGCTCTGACTCACTCAAGTCACATCAATTCACATTTAAGCAACAGCAAACACAGCTTTGCTCTCCTCACCCAGCTGAGAGACTTGCTGACCTGTTCATACATGACCTCTAGGATTTTTTGGGACAACAGATGCAAATTGAGACCGTCTGAAGATTTAACACATTCACTTCAAATTAAGTTCCCTTCCAGATCCTTGGCTGACACACCTCCATCTATCTGGTTGTCAGCTTGGATACAACTAGCCTGTAACAGGTGAGGTGGAGCAGAAGAATGAAACTGGAAGTCTGGAATTTGGAACAGGGCAATTGCAGACTGAAAATGTTTGGAATTCACCATGATGGAGCTGGATGTGATAAGATAGCTTGGGAAGATGGAAGGAGATTAGCAAGATGCTCAAGTTTCAGAAATGTCATAGGAAGGTCAGGCATAAATATACACACAATATGACAAGGCAGAACAGCAGTAGTTATAGTTGAAGCTTTCCTGTGACAGACTTCTACATTTTACCTGTCACTGTTCCCTTCAGTTATTAAATCTGCTATTAACTGCAGGAATCATACTGATGTCTTGATTTCAGATTTCAGTGTGTGTTTATTTATGGGATTGGCAGTCATCAGGCTGCAGGAGAACATACTGTTTGAAAAATGGAGCTGTTTCTCTGAACAGCCTTCGCTGGTCCTGCAGCATACTTGTGTAATACCTCTGAAGATCACATGGAACCTTTAGAGTTGCTTCAATTTTCACTGTCCAGGGCAGGGCACTAATGCAAACATAACCTAACACTTCTCATTATTACGAGATATTCTTAATAACATCAGCAAACTTGAAGTGCAGCTCATTAAAACAAATCCGTTTCAGATGCAAAGCCTACTGAACTCCCCATACAATGAATATCCAAGCAAGACTGAGTATCCTGTTTTTCCAGCACAGTCTCCACCACTGCACGACTACTTTCCAAGATATGCCTGATTTTGCATCCAAGTGAACTAAAGCCTGAATCAGACATCCCAGATGTCCAATTACAATGGAACAATCTGAAAAGTATTACCAAGCTGCACACATGAACATATAGAGGCAGAACACGTCTAACATTAAACAAAAAATTAACTGGAATATACAAGTGGGGGAGTTTGGTTGAGTTTTAAATTGCAAGGGGTTTTTTGGTGTGCAGGATGGGGGGCAGAGGTCTGTTCAAATAAGGCACAAATATACACTTCCTTCAGTTGTTTTGGGATGAGGTGTGGGTTTTTTCATTTGCTTCTAAATAGAGAAAGTACCAAACTATTCAAGACCCATGAAGAAAGAGACACTTCCCTTTTCAAAATTAGGTCACTTCTTAACAGTAAAATGAAATAAACCAGATGAAATGCACTCACAGAACACTTCTATTTGTTTTTTCCCCTTCCCTTTATGAACAGCAGACAATGTAATTCTCCCATGTCTGACCACATGGGAGGACATGGATTACAGCTGAATTACAGCACCAAAAGAATTTTTGGGGAGTAAGAAATTTAAAGACAGCACTGTGGCTTTTCCAGATTACAACTTTTATTTCAAAAGTGTTCACTTAGATGATCAGCTGCTAGTTAAGAAAGATTAAATTGCATATTAAAACAATTAATTTTTGAAACAATAGGAGTTATCTAAGTTTTTGAATGTTTTGTGCATTATCAATTTAGGAACTGCACCAGTCTGTACTCAAAAGTGATAGACCCAGTTTAAATATAGGGTCAGGATGGATAAGTTACTTGCAGAAAAACAAATGCCATACTCCCTCAAAGGGACAAAATTATACACACTATGTGGATGGATAATTTTAGATTTAGGACCCTAAAGCACCTTACCATAAGTATAGAGTTGCTTTGGTTAAAGCCCCTCTTCCTAACTTGATGCATTTAAATAAATAAATTGAGCAGGGAAAAAATTACTCATAACCCTACACCCACCACTCATCAAGAGAACAGCTATAACCAACACACATCCACCCAAGTAACAGAAGACAGAGATATGGAAACACAAAGTGACAATCAGCATGAGATTACATTACACTGCTAACAACGTATCACCAACTGGACAACTTTCTAGAGTCAGATCTTTTCAAAACAAAACTGCTTACACGGTACTGAACATGGTACAAACCAGCCAGACTTTCCAAGCAGTTTCCAGCCTAGTTTGCAAGCTCACCCACCCCATTAAAGGCAGCAGGCTCACCTCCTTCATATGCAATACAAGTTATTTTAAATCCACATCCATTTGCTACCCACATCAAGTTCATGTGTCAAAAGGCACTGGTTTACAAACCATGCACTAAAGCTGCACTTGGACAGATGTTAGGATCCAGAGCTGTGTATAGAGGGAGTTTAACTGCAGTTAACCCAAAAGGCACCTGAATCGAAACCAAAAACCAGCTTCTAAATATGCAGGAGAGTTTTTCTGCTTTGAACCACCATTCCTGTCTTCATGCAAAAGAAAAATAAATTTAACAGGATACACCTGTGTTATATTTCAACATATTCATTAAGCCTGCATATAAATGTCTAGTCACAGAAGAGGAACTTCTGCTTTTTTTTTTTTGTAAATATTCCATCACAAAGAAAACATTGCTTTCACCTAGTCAATCTTGAAAATAATTACAGACATTTTGTTTTAATGCAAGTCAACACTAAAGCTGCAAGTTTTTACTCCATTAATCCTTAAGTCATATAGAGTTGTTGGTTAAAAAAAAAAAGTAATTTGGAAAGCCAAAAAGCATTAACTGGAGAAAAACCTTTTACTGAAGAGGATAATTCTTCCACTGAAGTTAAGAAATCTTTTCCTCCTAAACAAGAATAAACACTGCCATACACACCATACTGAGAGCAGATGTGACCAACACAAGTGTCCAATAAGGTAAGAAACATGTCAACTCCTCAAAAAAAACCCAGTGAATTTTGTTCCAGTTCTTTGTCTTCTAATTTTAACTCTTACATGAATATATTCAAAAGGCTTCATGTGACAATGCCAACATTCACATTTTGAATGGAAATGTATTTCTAAAATATTCAAGTGCACATGCTGGAAAGGAAGGACAAATTCATGGACCTAATGAGAAGGAGAGAAAATACTTGTAACATCACCGCCTTGGACAGAGATGCATAACTGCTAAATAAAATGAAGCACAAAAAGAATAACTGGAAGGAAATAAGACTGAGTAAGTACTGGGATGGTTTAGGATTTACTGGCTGGGTTTGGGATTACTAGAAACTGGAAGCTTTTGAAGACAGGGAGAACACATACATAATAACTCTGCTCTAAGAAAAGCTTTTATAATTTTTTCTTCCGACTGTCACAGCATTAGTCACTAAAGAGCCATTTTTCACGCTCAGCAGAAACGTGACTGACCAGCACAGTGCTAAGAGGAAACAGCAGTATGCAAGAATTCCACTCAGACACAAGGCTGAAAAGTGAAACTTGAGACTGAATATGCTCAAGTCACCATAAATGCATCCAGCAGACAAAAGGCACTTGTGTGCCTGTTTTGGAGAAAAAAAAAAAAAAAAAAAAAGGAAAAAAAAAAAAAAAAAAAAAAAAAAAAAAAAAAAAAAAAAAAAAAAAAAAAAAAAAAAAAAAAAAAAAAAAAGTCCCCCGGAAGCAGGGAGCAGCATACTGATGAGCTTGGTCATTCTTCAGGAATGATTTAGCTTCTGCCAAACCATAAATTCAATAATTTAAACTGCTGTCCCAATAATTATCTTTTATACTGACACAAAAGTACACAAAAACAGTCAATGAAACTACAGAAACTACTTTATTAGATTTCTTCAGTCTACACTTGCTAAAAAAAAAAAGGTTGTTCAATGTCAATACAACCCTTGGAACAGAAATAATTGAGCATTTATTCTTAAAATGAATGCTCAAAACAGTTCTTCAAATATATTAATCTAGTTAAATGAAAGGTTTAAATGCTATTAGCAATCAAAATGAAAAACAGGAAGCCTCAAATAGAGTTAACAGAAAATCCTAGCCATGAATGATGCCATTTGATGCAGTAATATTTTCAACAACCTATAAAGGAAAATAAATCCTACCAACACTACTGAAGCACTCACAGTCAGGCTGCTATGTTTCATACAGTGGTGAAGAAAAGCACATGATAGATCCCTGCCACTTCCTCAGACAAAAATCAAATCAAAACTAACATTCAAAAGCTTTTGCACCAGCAGCTACTTCATGATAAACTTAAGACACCTAACGTTACATATTCTTTTCCATTTAAGTATGATGTCCCTGTTCAACAGCAAAAAGCATGAAAACTAATCACTATCCAGCATGCACCTCAACAATTTGCTACAGAACCACACTGCCCTACAAAAATAACGATTTTTGTAGTTTCTTTGAAACAATTAACCTAGTCACTCCACAATAAGTTAACCAGATCAACCAAACTACCATTACAGGTGTGCAAAGCACAGCACAAGATTATAATATAAACAATTTTACAGCTTCCATGTTCATTTCATAAAGGATCAACTGTATTTTAAGTGAGAACTTTATTTCAAAGGAAGACACTGAAATAAATTGCTGAAATTTCTACCAGGTCGAGGTAGTTATCTCAGCTCTTGTCTTGAACCTATTTTTTCTCTTTCTAAAAAAGAGAATCAGCACAAAAATATCAACTAGTGGGTAAAGTGTAACTGAGACAGACAGAATTGCTCACTTCAGTGTATTTTAGGACAGAAATCCCTTTACAGCTGTATCAGAAATGTTTTTAGCATACTCTGAAATATCTGATAAGCAACTGTTATTGCCTCCTTGCTCTAAAATTGGTCTCTGGATACCTAAAAGCAAATGTAATGGCAACTGGATCAACTAAAGCAGAAAAATGCACAGAAACCTTGGATTAGAGAACTGTTAAAGGCTGAAGCTGAATGTTCTCTCTGATTTTAAAAACCACATAGTCCATTATTTGATGAACAAATTAGCTTATAACTCACTAACTAGGTCCTTTCATTTAAGTCACTTCCTAATTAGCGCATCCAGAATTTATCGGTTTTCCAGATGGGGAAAAAAAACGGTTTCCAGGCTGCCATCCTAAAAAATTCCACTTACATCCCTGCAGGAATTCAGGCACTTGCAACATACCTGTCATGCAGCACTGCTGACACCTCCTCTCTGAGCACAGAACGATCTATGCTGCCTAGGTCAGTCACTCTGCTGTTGACCCAAGGAGATAAAATGTAATCTGTCACTTTAGGTGACAGTGGCCACACTGAAGTCTGCTCAGCATGACAGGACGAAGCCAGCTCCATGAAATGACTGCTGAAGATCTATGGAGTCCATCTTCTGTTTTTTTATAAGAAAATGAGTCTTCTGGTTTGAAGAAAATGCTAAATCACAGAAAGCCACAAAGCAGACAAGGCACATTCTGAAACGTATTCCAGCACAAGAGTACCTGCATGCTGTCCATCTCCTTACTGACTCTTGAGGTTTTTACAGAAATATGTCAACACTGTTACTGCTGGCAGAAAGAAAATCGACTCAAGAATAAATCCCATCAACTGAAAAGTCTGAAGTGAAAAAAGAACAAAATATATGTGGCATTACAGAAGTGCCAATCTCAATGAAAAGCCTTTATCCCAATCTTCCCCACAGCTTGTGCACACAAACTCTTTCTGCATTAATTTACTCCCTACTGCTCAGCTGTGTTGCCTGTTGCTGCTACTCCCTTGACTACCATAGACTTCAATTAGTCTTCTTTTGGCTTGCAAAGACAGGAGCTAAACTAGGATGCAAATTTCTAATTAACTTGTTGTATTGGGTTTGCATGGCAAGGTTTTGGCTGCAGGGGGGCAACAGGGGTGGCTACTGTGAGAAGCTGCTGGAAACTTCCCCCATGTCCAACACAGGCAGTGCCAGTCAGCTACACGACAGACCCAACCATTAGCCAAGGCCAAGTCCATCGGCAACAGTGGTAGCACCTGCAGGATAATGTATTTAAGAAGTGGGGAAAATCCTGCAGCCAAAGAATGGAGTGAGATTACTCAAGGGTAAGAATTCCATAGACACCAAGGTCAGTGCAGAAGGAGGAGGAGGAAGTGCTCCAGCTGCTAGTCAGAGACTCTCCTACAAGTCCCTGGTGAAGACCATGGTGAGGCAGCTGTGCCCCTGCTGCCCATGGGGGTCCATGGCAGAGCATACACATCCTCTGTCTAGAAGGAAATGCAATGATAACATTCCATTTCAATGCAAGGAGCAAAGATTCAGTGCACCAAACCTTCGCTGCTTCTCAACTGTTAGAAGACTGAACAGCAATGATAGCAGGCTCAGGTTTAACTTGAAGCACGAACAGTAAATGAAACGAGAAAATTGAACTGTTCTCTTACTTACTCATCTTTGAAGAAAAGGTTGAGAGTGATCTCAGAGATTTCCAATATATAAAATGCAGTTGTAGAGGAGATGGGAGTTACTCCCTTCACAAGGATACACTTGTCTCCTTCTCTCATCAAAAAATCTCACTTGAAAATGTCTTAAGAACTGAATCACTTCCCAATGAAAACCAACATTAAGCATCTTTTGTCAACAGAAAGCATTCCAGACAGCAAAAATATTTTGTATTACAAAAAGGAAAAAAAATAATTCACTGAACTTTACTAGTTGTTCTCTTTGCCAACAAAGCATCAAGAAGGAAAATTAAATTCAAAAGTTGAACTAGGTCTTCAGACATTTTAATATTTTAAAGCCTTGGGTGAATGTGACAATATTTTTATCAAAATAATCTTTTCATTTCTTCTTTTCTATCCACATACTACTTTGAGTTTTGGACAGATCTACATTTATGCTTTTCATCTTGCCTGCAGCAGTACATCATTAGGGACGTGCAGTTTTGCCTG
>NW_008650222.1:0-16736 GCF_000695815.1 Acanthisitta chloris | reverse complement strand
AGTGTTTTGTTTGCAGGATCTTTTCCCTTGGCAAGAGAGTGAAGACATAGAAAACATGAAGGGTGCTGTTTCTCAAAAAAACCCTTACACATTCAGACCAGCAAGAGCCTTAAACAAATGCAGTTCCATTGCCAAATGACTTTTATCAATTTATGTCATCAATGAGGACAAAGTGGGAAAAAGTCATTTTCAACGAGCGTATGCTGCCTGTATAAAGAGTCACTGTCAAATTGACAATTTTTTCCTGAACTATTTCTACAATATGTTCAAGATCCAGCCTTTACTCCCCCATTACCTACTCGGGTAAAATCCATCTTTCAAAAAATTGAATTATTCTGGCTGCACATAAGCTCCAAATTTCTTAACATTTGAAACTACTGAAATGTCTTCCTGCCTTGTCCCTTCAGCCACGTTAATTTACTACAGCACATCCATCCAATACTCCTGCTTTGCTCACCACATCAAGCATGAAAAGCTGCTTTCTAATGCCCTTCAGGGCTCAGCTTTGCTGTTTTTGCAACATTTGATCCCCTCAATTAGACCAACCTTTGGCAAACCATCCAACAAGCACCTCTGTGTGTTCTTGCACGTGACCCCTTACGCACAAAGGTGCCTTAAAAAGAAGCAGCAATAATTTCTCCTTCAAAACCACACCAAGCTGGCACTGGCACTTGGCGGTCAGAGGGCTGACACATGGCAACTATTGCTTCTTAGGCACTCGGTTTGATTTTCCACAGATCCCATCTGCACCTGCTCTCTCATTTTGCACTCTGAGTTAGGAGTACTTTGGGTGAAAGATGTTTTATTTTGCCTTTGAATACCAGCATTGCTTGTCAGGTGAGTATTCAAACAACATATTATCTCAGGAGAGTTTCTGCAAACTAGACACTGAGCTGTACTTGTCACAGCATTTTCACATACACAGTAAAATAAGTAGAAGCATAGTGTCTTTAAATAGAAAAGGATAAAAAAATCTAAACTTGTCAGAATCATTCATATGGATGAAATAAAGAAACATTTGCTTCATATGAAAATTCATAAATTTCTTCAATTTTTAAAAAAAATTTAAAACACAAGACTGCCTGCAGTAAGACCTAGTCAGGATAGTAAGACTATCCATGAGCTCTTAGAGCAAGAACCAGGAGCTCAAGGCTGACACAGCACAGATCAGCAACACAAGTGCAAGAAAGCAGCAATTGTTTCAGTACTGACACAGCACAGATCAGCAACACAAGCGCAAGAAAGCAATTGTTTCAGTAGCACTTTGCCTCTTGCAATCCCAGTACAAAAAGCTAGTTATTTCTGATCAAAAGGCACCAAAGCTAACCATGACAAGAGGGGCAAGCTGACTGCCAAGTACTCTCCTAGCATGTTAACAGCAGGGACTCAGGCTTTTCCATCAGAGGCTATTCTGATCCAGCTGCAACACCCACATGCAACATCTGTTGAGTAAAGGTTGCTTAGGAGCAAGGATTAAAGAGGGCATCAAACATTTTAAAATATATTCCCCATAGATTTTCCCTTTAATTGAAAAAGACAATAGTGTTCCTTACTACAGAGAAAAAAATAAAACCAACAACAAACTACTCAGTTTGGCTCCTTGAAGCAAAAGCAATTGTTAAAAACAAAAGCTATGTGAAATTGGTCCAAAGTCTAAATTTTAAGGAAGCCAAAACAAAAGCTATGTGAAATTGGTCCAGTCTAAATTTTAAGGAAGCTTTGTTAATAAAAAACCAACATGCTTCATATTGCACACAAGAGTTCATCAAAATTCAGCCGTAGGCTGGATCAGCTCAGACTTCCTGAAATGCCATTTACAAGCAGTGCAATTTCAGGTAAGCCACATATACTAAAAAGGAAGTGAGACTGTTTAATAGAACAGGATCCACTACACACAACCCCCTAATACAAAACCATATTTAAAACCAGTGCAAGTAATTCTTGTTTTATGTAAACCATCCTACTGCAAAACTAGCTTGTACAGCACACAGGGCACTATTAAAGCAGGGCAAACATTCAGCTTGTGAAAAATAGACTAACATGCAGGATGCAACCTGGCAATGGACACATTACCAATGTGCAGAATGTAAAGCTTCAAAAATCTAGTGCTTTGCCGTCATCATCCCAAAACATGTCTCAAGAATCTCTGTACCAAATCAAACTGCTTCACTGCACAGCCAGTGCAGCCTTTAGTAAGGCATTGTACAGCAGCAAAATAAACCTCTTGCGCTGTTACATAGGGAAAAAACCTTTATACAGTCTTAATGCAATCAAACCTACAATCTCAAAACCATTCTGCAATTTCAACCTCTGCATAACATTTGCAGGAACACAATCATGCTTCTGTGCTCCCGAGCTAAAACGGGATTAGCTCATTGCCTAAGTACACCAGCATCTGTGCCCTAACGGATCTTGGCTCTCAAGTCAATCCCTGTTTTGGCAGTCATGGGCTTCCATTTTCAGCTCTAAGAGTGACAAGTCTGACAATACCAGAGTCACTGTTAAATTTGAAAGCAAATAGTGGCATTTTACATAAAAATTTATGTAGCTAAAGTTTAAAACAAGAGCTAAAGTTTAAAATAATACACTCCCTGCGGGAGATACAGGGCAATACACGGCTGGAACACACTCTTACTGAAACTCTAATCCACTAGCTTGTGTCCATTATGAGTCATGAGAGGTCCCTCCTCTCTTTGTTCATTTTTTTAACGTTCATATGTTCCAAATGAGCCTCTCTGTCCATACCAATGACCTTGAAGATGGCATTGCCTTCAACCTCTACCTGTCTAAACTAACACCTCTGCCTGTGTGCTGCAGCTTTGTAGCAAACAGCCTCACCCAGAAGCAGTGACCAACAGTGCTTCCCCACCAACACTTCACCTACAGTAGATCCCACAGACATGGCCCTCCAGGCTCTAAGGTGTGAAGAACCAAGCTGGTGAGTCCCATGCCTTACCATGGGACTCAACATGCCTCACAGGTGCCAGAAGGGTTCTCCCTCACCTCCTTTGCTGCCGTTCTTCAAGCCCTTTATTTTACTGCCAAAGTCAGCTTTTCTTGAAGATTTCCAAGGATGAAAAAACCCTATCTTGTTGCACAGCATCACATCTCTCCTTAAACGGGGCAGGGACCTGAAACTCACCCACCTGCACATGCAGCTACACATGACTTCCCATCAGAGCATGGTCAAGGACAGCCTTAACCCACTGCACTGAATCCAAAGTAGCAGAAAGCAGAATTTTTATAATGCTGAGGAGTGTGTACCAAAACATTGTTTTAAATGAAATAGTCTTCTGAATTTTAAGTCAGATGATCAACTGCTTCGTGCCTGGATTTGTATAATGAACCAAATGTAAACTCATTCATCTATGGTGAGATGAGCAAAAATACTATGAATCTTATTAGTTGGCCCAAAAGCACCTAAGCAATTTGATGTAGAAGTGCTAATAAAATGTTTGTGTCCTTACAGATTTAGCATCTCTTCAGTGTTCTGCAAAGGACTCGCATTTCACCTGCATATTCCATCACCCATAAAGCCTTTCTCCAATATAAGTCACCTGTGGCTACATATTAAAGCTCATTTATCACCACCTATACTTAATAAATCCACACTGGTGAAATAACTCATTCATCACCACCTATACTTAATAAGTCCACAGTGGTGAAATAGACTCCTCTGACAAGTTTGATTAGATAAGCATTGCATGTAAGAAAAAAGGCACACAGGAACAATCTGGCAAATACAAGTAAAAGAAAAACTTGTATTGTCACAAAGACAACAGGACTTGGGATATGTGGATCCCACCTTCTCGCCATCAAGTGAAGAAACATCTTTATAAAAAATCAGCTGCTGACTGTCAGTTATTTTAAGATGTGGTTAGAGAGATCAGGGAAGGCCAATGGAACGTATTAGTCCATTCATGAGGAAACTGAATAGCTTAGATACAGCATGTCCCTTTGGTGCCCAACTTGTCACATACACCCCTAATCTACTGACTACCGAGGGCATAGCTCAAGTACCTATTATTATTGTACAAATTAGACTTACTCAGACATGGGAAAATGTCAAGTAGAACAAGGCAACCTCATTCTGCCTGTCCGGTAGAAAATCAGCTTAGAGAATGGGTGTGCATCTCTCTTTTGGTTGAATTTTAAGGTAAATATTATCCAGTACACTTGGGAATTAATATTTCTGAAGCTTATGAATGTAAGAGTCAATACTACATGAAGATGAAAAAGCTTTTATTGCACGTTTGCTCTTTATTAGCAAAGCTACTTTTTAACTTAATGGCCTAGAGTTGCAGCATCTATTTCAAGCCCTTTAAAGATTGCTGTTTGAGCATTCAAAAGATGAAATGTTTTTCCATTTTTCACCAGAAATACTACACAGTGAGTGCACAGTAATAACCACAATAAGAATAATAGCAACACACAAATAGCAATTTCCTTCATATAGCCCACAGGCTTTATAAATACCTCTCAAAGAACAGCACAGAGGTTAAAGTCAAGGTTATGATCACGTAGAACTGAGAAAAGGAACCAGTGCCTGCATCACCACCCAGCAACAAGGACTAAACACTATTCAATTCACAACTCATCCCATTGTATGTTACATATATTTACCCTTGCAATAATCCCATAAGAACTAATGGAACTGGCCAGATAGATATTACCTGTTATTGCAGCTAGTAATGCTGACAGAGGAGTCTTAATGTAGGCAAATCCCAAAACACTGTTCATAGTGGGTGTCATTGGCTGTAAGCCTTATCCGCTCTCTTAAGTACCAGAGCACAACCTGACCCAGCCATATGCTGAAGATCATGAAAAGCTGACTGCTGTGCAACTAAAAGGTCCTTAACAGCAACCACCTGTAAAAGTTGAATGCTAACCCCACAAAATAACTGCTATTTTACACAGGGTCCTTTCTGGAAATTGCCACATTAAAATACAGTCAACATCTGTAAATAAGCTCAAAGAAAAAACTGTACGTATTATCAGTAACTGTGGCATCACTGAGAATATTTTAAGGTATGCAGACTGGTAACATTTATACCTGAACTAAACTTCTCTGTTAAAGAGAAAAAAAATAAATAATCAAGTTCCAGTTTTATTAAGCTGATAATAATGAAGACACCTTAGTTTAGAAATAATGAAATAAAGAATAATATTCCCTATTGTTGCTGCTACTCAGCCAACTGCAGCAATCTCTTCATGGACTTTGTCCACAAGAAAGTGATCTCAACATCAGAGAGTAAATCAAATCATCACTATCTCCTGGGTAAGTCAGCTGGATCAGAACAAGGATTTCTCCTGCTGTTTCATAAAGACTCCAGCATCTGGCCAGGAGACTGTTAAAAAGAAATCCTCACGCAGCCTTCCTGAACTGGCAAGCAGAGCCTGGAAGAAGCCAAGGGAAAGATGACTACAAGCCAACATTATCTTGAAGCAGATTTTCTCCTGACTGAGAGAAGACAGACTTTCAAATCAGGCACTATTTGCAATGCAGAACCAGAATAAGGAAATTAAGCATTAATGATATTTTTTTAAAGTAGTTACTAAACAACTCACAAAACCTTATCTATGAAAATATGCAAAGTGCATCAGGAGAAGGGAAGCCTAAAAACCACCTAACAACCTTTTTCTTAGATATAGGTAACAAAAAAGGCAAATCTCATGTAAGAACCTAAAGTGGTTCCTACGTAGGAGTTTAAGCAATTACTAGACTATTATAATACAAGGAATTTTTTTCAATTTAAAAAAAAGAACAGCATTTTCATTGTGTGGTTTTAATGCTACAAATGTAAAAAAACTTAGAAATCAAGGTGCCTGAGGTAAAGGCAGTTGTTCTAACATAAGTTCTTCTGTGCCAAGAAAAGCACTGAAGTTGTCCACAAAGGCACCATTCTCCCAGATAATTATCATTAGAACAAAGCAGTAGCTCCAGAGTATCAAAGCTTATGGTTTAAAAGAAAGCACTCAAGACCACATTACTCATATTATACTTCTTTTTTTTGTAAAATGGCAAATACTATCATGGAAAATCCTAAAATAACATGCTGATTTAATTCACAACTGTTACTGGAAATCTGGCAAAGAAAAGGAAACACTGGGACTAACTACCCCAAAGGATCGAGCTGGCTGATGAGTCTACAGCACTAGAAACACAACATATTTATGGAATCCATCTGGCAAGTAAGACATTGCATCACCCAATTGTGATCTCTAAAAATGACCTTATTTCCACAAAAGCAAATCCTTTAAGCACTTACTTAGGTACAGTTATATCCCATCATAGAGGTTCCTCCTTTCCTGTAATATCTTAGGAGCATAGTTTAGCTGCATGATCCTAGGTACTACTGTGTTCCAGCAAACAAGAACTGAAAACTTTCAGGAAAGCTTCTATTGACAGCCACTATTTCTGTCTTCTTCATGGGAATTACTTCAGACTTGCAATCAAAATTGAACAACGAAAAAGTGTCAATAACTTGCCATGCAGAATAAACTTCTACAAGTACCAAGTTAACCTTACTAAAGGTTACCTTTATACCTAATGTCAGGGGGTTTACTGCTATCTACAACATTTTCAGCAGTCAACAGTAAAAGCCTTTGGTAGACTGATCACTACAGACAAGTTAAGTGTCATGGTTAATCATTTATGAAGTCACACATATTCTACTGCTCTGTCTTCCAGCTCTTTATTCCAACAATCAGCTTTATCTGTATGTTCCATGAAGAGCCCTTTATTTACAGCTTTCCAGACTCACATGAAATTGTTAGACAAAAGTCACAGAGAATTTTTTTTAAAAAAATTAATTCCCACATTAGCATTTTGGGCTTTTTAGAAAACACATGCCAGTTACTCACAAAGTGTCTCTCCACATCATCTCTGAAAAGCGGAAATATCTCCTCTGTTCTTCATGCACCTGTAGTCAAACAGAAAAGAACTGAAGCAGAGTCACAGACAGACGTCCCCAAACAGCACTTGCCTCTCAGATCCCACAGATTTTCACAAAACAAACCAAGATTTGTTCTAAACATTCACACACGATATATCTTTTCCCCCATTTCACTGAATTTCTCTGGCAAAATTAGAGATAAAGGAGCACAAAAGCAAGAAAAATGCTTCAAGCATGCACGCATTACACTGCTCTTTGCTGTGGAAACAAGGATGAATTATGAAAACTAATCAAGTGAACAGAGAGAGCACATGCCCTAGATTTTTCAAATAATCTCTTGGTTTAACCCAGTTGTTCCTGAGCCTGCCTATCCCATGAACAATTTACTAAAATGGAAGTTGTGACTCAATAAAGCCACCTTTAACAACTCAAATTATTTATGTGCCAGACAAAAAAATCACATTCATTTGTACAGAAAAGGCCAAAATCTTAATGAGTTCCATTTTTTAAATCTAACATAGTTGATAAACAAACTCCTTGTGCATTTTTTATGTCTCAAGAGTATGATATGTTACAGCCTTTAACCAAAATGAAAGACTCCAGACTACACTCAGGTTTGTGAGCTCATAATTCCAATCGAAGGGACAGTGCAAAAGTTGTAACATTTCAATTTGCTGACATTTGTCAACAAGCATTGCAAAATATAAACAATGCCACGCCCCAAAAAGAGCCATACTTCAGATTTTTGGTCTTTTATATATTATACGTTTATAAACGTAAGTGAATGACAAAACTTTAGCAGCTGTATGAATTGAATATTTCTTTAATGCAATTTGCTATTAATTCACAACCCAAAGCAGAAATTCTGATTTCTTAATTAAAATACTTTTAACATGCAAAAGTAAATTTTTATTTTTAGATGTGGTCACAAACAGTAAATCTATGAAACAGATTTGAAATAACAGGTCAGCTTATATATAACAGAAACCAGAAGCTTCTGCAAATCATGCTCTCCTCCCAACTGCTCTGTTCCACAACAACTTCAATTCTGACTTCAGAGTCTTAGACACAAGCACTCCTAATTCAGGAGCCTGTCTAAAATCTTATTTTGCTAAAGCAGATTTAGACATTAGGTGGAAGAAAAATCACACATAGTATTTGTAAGCATGAATTATAAATTCAATGTGTGCCTTGCAATACTTTAAACATGCCACAACTGAGACAGCATCAAACAGAATACCTTAACAGCATCTAACTTGCCCACTCCCTCCCACTGATGCTACAGCAGCTGGTAGAATAAGGTGGTTCTTAACTCCTGGTGTTGCTGCACCTCAGGACATCCTCTTGTTTCAAATAAATGTCAGATTTCCCTCTGTTAAAGAAGTCTGCTGAGTGAAAAGGATATGTTTTATCTATCCTCCATCTTATAACTAACACGTTCAATAAGCACCACATACACCTGAACTGCTTTCCTCCCATCATACTCAGTTATTTGAGAAGTCCCACGGGACATGCAGTGTGGTTAATGCAATTAGGACAGATACTGCAGTCTCAGTTTTACCATCCTGTGGGCATTGCACAGGCTTCTCTAATGAGGCAAATACATTATACAACAGCATGAAGGATCAAAAAAATTCCATGTTAAAATAGAATTTTTCATGCTCGGAAAAGTTCTAGTTAGTTTTCACCTTTAACAAGACCTTCTGTCATCCTCACCGTGGATTCTACACTCCCAGCATACAACTATGAGAAATTCACACCTTGGCTTACAACTCTACAGCTACTGACTAAGGCCACAGAAAGGACAAATCTGATCACCAGCACAAAGCTGTATCCCCCTGCCAGGAGCTGAGGGCTCAGTTTGTCATTGCTGTGCAAGCTCCTCAGATCTCTGGTTTGCAGCGTTTGCTCTTGTAGCTGCCATTATATATTGCCATCGTTCTTTCAGAAATGCAAAAAGTAGTACATATATTTATGAATAATGATTCATTTCCTATATAAACCATTAGATTTGTTTTAACAATCTTCAGCCTGAATTCAGGAAGACAATTAAAAAGACGTGTGGTTAAGACCCATGTAAAATTGTTGAGCATTTTAGGGAACTTAAACTACTTCTAATTCCAACTCCATAAAATTAACAAACCCACTACATGCGTTGGTCAAACTGCCACTGAATGCAACTCACATAGTGGATATTTCTATTTTGTCTATCAGAAAGCTCTAGACGATTCAGAGTTGAAAGTGCACAAGGCATATGTAAGTTACTTGTATCAGTTACAGTCAGCTTTTCAGAAACAGCAAATTAGTGACACAAGACATGCCAAGGAGTGCAGGGCACAGCCTAGGAAGCCATTAAATGAACAAACCCACACATCCTCAAGGGCAAACATGAGCATACAGGAACATGAGAAACACTCATCAGGTCAGAGGACAAACCTCAGCAAGCACATCATTCCTGCAGCAGGCAAGTTGTTTTCAATGGATGCTCAGCAATCCCAAAGCTGGCAGATGCTGGGGTTGAGCCTGACCTACAACACAGTCCTTCCTCTAGCACAGCAGTCAACGTGAATTAAAAATGTAGCAAAACAACTGCTGAAAAACAGACTGGTCACTAAATCCACAGAGAGCAAGAGACTAAATTCTAGCCTGGAAACAGTGATGAAGGACACAGTCCCATGTTACACTTAGTTTGACCTAACTACCTCTTGCCTTCCTTGTGCTGATCCAAACAAGCCAAGCAGCTGCACAGTCCAACAGCAAACAGCTGTCAGGGCCAGCAGTGCCCACCACAGACATCGCTGCCTCCCATCAGAGGAGCAAGGAGATCCCACTTTCCTGGCAGCAGCCACATGTCCCCAGCACTGACCCTGTGAAGGGCAGAAGAAAGCAGCACTGTCCCTTTCAGCAGCAGCTGATTAAATGTGACATTGAACTATAATCTTCAAAGAACTGCTTTAATCTCTATATAAGTAATATTAGATAATTTCTCTCTAAATATTGAGAAGTATATGCCTAAAAAAGCAATACAATCCTTCAAGTAGGATGTAGACTAGTCTGATGTAGGCAACTTTCAGCGTGAACTTTGTACACATTTCTGGAGGATAGCACAGCCTCCCAGTTTTTATAACAGGCATCAGAGTTGCATTACCCAAGAGCAGCATTAACCTGTATCGAATATCACCTGATAATCAATAATTAACAAGTCGAATCATTACTATCTTCCACCTACAAACTAGAAGTGCTTAAGCATTTTCAATAAAAAAATCAAGTCCAGACACAAAAGAAACCCCACATTACAGACTACAGAAAATACAACTGAAGCTACCAATTTCCTTCAGTCAGACAAGGTATTGCATTTTGAAACACTCAGTGTCCTAAAGGAAGCCAAACAACTGTCAAAATAGAACTCTAGGTAGCAGAACAGATCTTATGCTAATGGAAATTTAGTAATCTATTAGGTAAAGAAGTTTTGGCCACTAAAAGCAGTGCTATACGCTCGTTAACTGCAATTACAGAATGGCCTTTGCTAATGTACTTTTAAAATACATTCAATAAAAATTTTATCCAACCTATTTCAGGAACATAAAATAAAACAAGCTTCAGCATGTTCACACAAGCTTAGAAGTCTTCAGCAATATTTCATGTATAAGAAACAAGCTCTTGGTATAGTATTTCACTCACGCAACAAGAGAAAACAGTTCCCTGAAGCAGATCAAGTCATTAATATACTGTGTATAAATCACACCCAAGTAAAACACCTGCAGTTTAAAATGGCACCATAGGCAAGAGGAAAATACTATGCTACATCAGATAGCTGTGCTAAACCTAGCAAACCTAGACTGGATGCCCCTATATTATGTTCTCAACACTGGGAGCTTCAGCAATTACAGCACAGCATAATCCAACCCCAAGGAATGAATGGGCTTCTCTCCCATAAGGTTGAGCTCTAACAAGACCATCTCCACACACAGCAATTGGCAGGAGACCAAAGGAAAGCGGGACAAAGAGGAGGCTGGAGAAGACACATCACAGTGACAGTGAGTTTAAGATGCCAGCACAGGGAGGGGACAAGGATGTGGCAGGGACCAGTGTCCCAAAACACAAGCAAGCACAAGTGAGTCAAGGCAGCTCCTTGTCAGAGTCACAGAGACCTGAGAGGTTAGTAGCTCTCCTGGGTTTGCATCAGCTCTGTTCCTTGGACAGCAGCACTGCTGTCTCTTCTGCCCTTGGCCCAAACACCTGCACCATCTTATCATCCCCAGCTGCAGCTCCAAGCATCATTCAGAGCTGTGCACAGCACCCAGATGGTCTGGCAGTGGCAACAGCCCAAAATACTGTTGATGCTCTGACTCTGGAGCAGGCCTGTACCAATGACAATATCCATGCTCCTGTTTGTCTGTGTCCATGCCACTCCTCTACTAAAGGAAATGTAGGCTTCTGCTTCTGTAGTTATGACTGGAGGAAGGTTTTTAATCATTATCTCCTGAACACTGAAAGTACAAAGTTATGACTCTTTTCCTACATGGATTACTTCCACTTGCCAGGAGCTCCATTCTGGGGACTGTATGTCACAGACTTAAAGGCATAAACTACGTAACTACTGCTCTGGAAGGGTTACTGAAAAGGCCAGTGCTCATCAGACTGAAAACAAGTGACAAAACCAGGATGTAAAATCCCATGAAGCTACCCAGTAAAGCAATGCACACTTCAGTAGACTGAAACCTTTCAGTCTTCAGAAGTGACTCCTGGACAGACAGCATACATTATCTGACAATAAAAGCAAAAAAGCTCAGAACATTAAAGCAAATTTTCCCATTTTCTGCTGTAAAACCTTTTGGTACCCTCTCCTGTATCACACACCAGAGTACAGAACCACCTGCCTCACTGAGAAATTGAATCCCTGGTATTTCCTTATTGCCACCATTCAGGTACCCATGAGACAAGCCACCTTGGAATCACTTTTCACTACACTCAGAGCCTCCTCACCTGCTGTTACTTTCATCAACGATGTCCTTTAGCTGCAGGCTTCATCTAAATCACATCCTTGAGAGAAGAAAAATCTACATATGCAAATAAAGGCCTGGGAAAAGTGCTCCTAGATCAAGTTAGTCAGCATGATTTCAAACAGCAATCACTGTCAGCAAGCTTACTAATTTTGGAGTGCTATTACAGGTGAAGGTGGAAACTAAGGGAACACCAGCCTGCAGATCAACTTAAAGCATCATTTCTGCTTTGTTTTCTAACAGTTATTTTGAGCAGACCTTAAAAAGACACAGCCACTGAACTGACAATTCAGGACACACTATGTCAGAAGGGTATTCAGAGCACAACTCAGCTCACACCACTCACTGCCTTACCATAAGCCACACAAACGGCATGAGAGCTGAATAAAATCCATTTCACATGTTGGTCATTTAGTTTTAATTAGTAGCATGTGGATGATTTCTAACATCCACAGCTTTAATACAATAACAACAGCTTTAATAGCAAAATGAGATTCGGATTTATAAGGCTACTTGTTCTAGAAATGGGCTTTAAGAACCTCCCAAACACCAGTAAAACAACAGTCCAGCTTTTCTGCCTCCAATAACCATCTCAAAAGAAAAGCCAGAGGAGAAGACACACAACTTTAAGATAACTGATTAGTAGGCAACAAAAAACACAAGATCATTCTAGATGCCCCAGCTTGTAAAAAGAATCATCTCTACTCATAAAATTCCCCTTAACTGTACACGAGTGATTATTCTGACATTACATACATTTGTTCTCAAGGCCACAAGCAATTACAAGGTTTTGTCAGAGCAAATCTGTGAACAGCAAACTTCCCTGTCTTACCTTTCAAACAGTGAATTAGCAAAATAGGACAGTTCAAAATGAAGGAATGTTTTACCTCTGAGTGGCACAGCTTAAATTGTTATCTCAGACTATCCATGATCAGAAAAAGTAAACTGAAGCTTCAGCTGCCTTCTGGAAAGATTTCAAAGCTATTTAATAATCTACAAATACATACATTTATCTTTTTCAGGTAAGCTGAACAAATTTCTCAAAAATCCAAAAGCAATGTCTTACCAGAATCCCCTGGCATTGCATAGGCTATTTTGTACAAAGCACTAAGCTTCCTGTGTCTTTATCAGCTGTTCTAGTACATGACATAAGGCTATGTAATTTGATCTACAACAATTTAACTATTACAGTATTTGCATCAAAGGAGGCTTTTGAGATTTTCAAGATATTCACAGTGCCTAACATTTCAAGTACATAAACCAGCTCCTGTGGAAGAATTAAACATGACCTGGTCAAAGAGTTCTACAAAAGAAAATGAAATATTTTTTCATTTGAACATTTGCATATTAAGTATTTGAACTGCTGTGAAGAGTCCAGACATATGAGTTTTCAAAAGCTGTACACTTCCAATTGACTATATCCAAATCATGACATTTAACACTACAAAAGCCTTCTAATTTCTGTCCCATGAAGGCTGACAGTAGTGTATATTTTCAGCAGACACTGTTGACACTACAAACATGCTACTCACCCAGTCTCTCAAGTTATCTGTTTTATACTGGGAAAATTTATCACAATAATTTCCAATGCATCAATTTAAGGATGCCTATTGCAACATCTGGAAAAGGCTATATATAGAATACAGAGCATGTACATACATTAAATATTTATGTATCCTTCAAACTAGAAAGTCTCAGGCTACCAACAACACAAAAATATCTGAATATTTCAATCAACACTCAAGAGTACCTTTAAAGGTGCCTGCTTTCTTGACTACATGAACTGGTTAATCAACATCTATTAAATGCTACGTTTCAGATAAGAAAAGCATCACACATAAGTCAGACATAAAAACCTAATTAGCCAAGATACCTGTCTAACAGCAGTCGATTCAGGAGCAGTGAGAGTGAAACAACACTGCACTCTGGCAGCTTCCTTCAGCCAATGTTGCAGGGACTTCCTCCTACAAACTGCATATGGAATCCAGGCTTTAGCACTTCACAATTCACTTTTTTTCTTCCACTAATTTGTCTAATCACATTTCAAACTTATTTGCATTCAAGATATCCCATGACAATGGAGTCTCGATATAATTAGACACTAGGTAACAAAGGAGTCTCACAATATAATTACACATTACAGGAAAGCATCCTTCAGCTGCCACCTCAATAATTTCCTAACACACCACCCACAGTAGCTTCCCACCCCCAGTGCCATACTGGCTGCAGAGACTTCCCCACTAATATTTCCCAAAGAGAGCTCCCTGCTGAGCCACCCTCTGACCTACTGTACTGCCTCTTTACGGCATGAAAAGCTGGGAGCACCTCCACACCGAGCTACACAATGTGTTGCCTAGTTGTGTTAATTGAACAGGAAGAGTTCCACTGGGGCTTAGTCATTAAAAGAAAATAATTATTTGCGTACATAAAGTATCTCAACTTTCTTACTGTTCATGGCAGGATCCCAGGGCTATGTTTCGCCATTCCCAAGTAGTCCAGGTTAATTTTGACATCTAGAATAAGGTTCAGGAAGAGAAAAAAATATTGTCACACACTTTTTCAGACTATTATTCACTGTAAATGCTATTTTTAAGAACTGCAGGGTAAAGCATCTCCAACAGAGTTAACTATTGGCTTCTACAGCTCTTTGAGCTCTATCTCCAGCGTGAGTGGAAAATTGGATAGCCCCACTTCTTGCCTGAAGGGAAAGTTCGCCTAACTCACTAAAAATCTGTGGCATCCTGCATTTTTCCATGCATATAAAGTATTTCATACAGAATTCCACAAGATCAGAGCTTCAAATAAAAATCAGTTTCAACAATAGTGCAGAAGAAAAAAGTCAGAGGTAATTTTGCTTTGAAGCAGTCAGACAGTCACTCTCTCAGCAGCACAGTCACCATTATGTAAATCACTAAATGCACACAAGTCACAGGAGGCACAGAAGTCCTAACAGAAGTAATACCTCGCATCATGATCCTAAGCCAAGCATGCTTTTCATGAAGTTATCCCACAGCTGCTGTCACAGCAGGAAGCTCTCTGGCAGGGCTTGCAAAGAGAGCACCAGCCACAGCAGAGTTGAGATAGCACAAAGTTAGGGTGAAAAGTCATCTTACCAGCCATGAACAACCAGAAAACAGGACTGGGGAGGAGACACTGCATTTTTAATGCTGACAAGACAGCACGTCCAATTGCAAAGGGAAAAGCAGGCAGTTCCCCCAAAAGGCAAAGAGCAGTTAGCAGCGTCGTCATGTGCAGGGGTAGTCTCTCTTTAAGGCATTCTAACATAAAGCAGAGTGAGGAAATGCTGGCAATGCTTTCACTTCCTCTGCGTTTCCCCTCAGAAACAAAAAAAACCTGAAACATTACACTTGGCAACTCACATTCTCACATTCAGTTAGAGCCAGTAAGTGGGGGTCACTTCTATAACGCAACGAACAAACAGTATTTTTTCAATTACAAGCCCTTGCCAACCTGAACTTATTCATCCAGTAACAACAACAAAACAACACTAACAAGAGAATCACATAGGAAAGTGCAGGTTAACCAATAGTAAGGATCAGAAGCACTACAGGACATTCAAGCTACTTAACCAAAACAAACGGGTTACCTGAAGATGAGAGGCTATTGCAGCCTTATTTCATGAAGCTTTCTTCCTTTTGATACTCCCCCTTAAAATGTGTCAAATTATTTTGCTTTTTATATATGCATATCTATGCATAGAAGCCACCAGGAAGACCCACATTCCAGAAATAAAATACTGTGTTGTTTTGGTGAAGAAAATCAGAAAGACAAGAAGTTAAGAGAGTAGTTTCTGGTGGCAAAAAGCCCTTTACAACTGGGATTAAGATGCAGGCTTCCCACCATCCCCTGTGAGAGCAGTTTGCATAACCTGCATCTCAGCAAAGCCGTGTCAGGCTGCTCCAGGGACACACACAAGTGTTACAGTGGAGGGCCTTGTGAAAGGCTCTCAGTAATGAAAATCTCAAACAATGTCAGACTTGTTACACACATCTGGGATGGCACTGAAACAATAAAGTCAATACAAAGCCAGCGTTTTTTCCTCCAACCCACTCATTTTTTCCTCCTCCCATTTCTTTTTCCACCATTATTTATTCTTGACTCCATGTTCGGGACTGTAAAGCGTTGCCATGCAACCTCTTATCTTGCACATTCGCATTTTCCAGCCCAACTCCCTCCTACCATTAATTTTACTATTGAATAAACAAGCTGCACTAGTAGTGGGAGCTGGTTACAACCATAACATGGACTTTTCTGTACACACGTGGGGAAGACAAGAGACTACTGCACAGCAGCCCTACACCACGTGCCTGGCAGCACCACCAAAAGAGTGCTAGCACTGCCATCCCCTGCATGCCCATGAAACAGGTCAAATTTAACCACTTCTTTCACTCCATACCAGATCACTACAGCCTAACCAGAAAATACATTCATTTCCTATGAGGACAATAAACTGGTATTTTGTTACTTCAGCCATAATCACGGTGTTATTTGCAGGGTGAAGCCACATTTCTGCCTGCTGAGCAGCCCTTCAGCTTGTGAACCTCTGCCCTGGGTTTGGATCTCCTCCTTTAGATACAGCTGTGCCATGGAAGAGTTAGCACTCTCAGCTGCTTGTCCCTGCTCTCTGCCAGAAGGCCACCAGCTGAGCTGCTCTTAAGTACTTTCTAACCTATTTACCCAGGATCAGCCAATACAAAGAGTGATTATTTAGGCTGTTTAAACCACTCCAGCTTATTTTGGTTGGCATTCTACAAAAGAACTCACATAAATGCCTAAGCTGCCAGAGGTAGGATGTAGTCTACCTGAACTTCAGCAA
>NW_008650221.1:288-17804 GCF_000695815.1 Acanthisitta chloris | reverse complement strand
CTGTGCGACTATATTGCAACTCAGGAAAACCTTACAGTAGGGTGAATAAAGCAGCCTTTGCCTTCACCATTATCTTGGCTGGGGGGCACCATCAGTGGTTCCTGGGTCATTGCAATGTTTTTCTGGATGACTCATAATTACCTTCACGAGTACAGATTTAGGTTTTTCTAGTATGGCCACGCAGTTTATTTCATCTTGCAACAGGCCTCTCCACAGCTCATCGACTGCTTTGGAGTATCAGAGATAGTGAAAGGACCTTAGCATCTGCAACTGATCACATGCTAATATGAAGATTGATTCTTGTTGTTTTGTGGAAAGAAATCACCATTGTTTGAAAAAAAACCACAGGTGGAGGATGCACTGTTAGGAAAACTTCCATCGCTGCAACAGTTCATACCAGTGGGATACTCGACCTGACTCTTGGTGGGAAATTGTGTTGGATAATTGTATTTTGCATGTCACAAATATCTCTCAGGTCAATGTGAAATTCTTCTTGCCTTACTCAGTTGCATATAACTGTTATCTTCTCTTTAATGACTACCTGTGTCTCCTGTTTTTAATCCAGACATCTGTACTTTGTTGGTAAGAAATTTTTTTTCTTAGTGAGTTCTTGTCCAGAAGCATGAATTTTGTTAACCAAAAGCAGTAAAATTTTAATGAAAGATGAAATAAACTATTGTGTTGTTTTGGTGGTTTTTTCCCTTATACATGGAGGATTTCTTACTCATCAACTATAACTTATATTTTGTGTTTTTCTACATTCATTATTTCCATATTTCTTTTAGGCATAAAGGGGCAGAAGGCTGAAAAAAACAGCTACACTTATAGATGTGGTAAGAAGATCTTTTGTTTTTCTCCCTTCAAAGAGGTACTGAACCAGAAGTCAATTTCTACAGAGATCCTTGCCCTTAGCAATTGCAAAACATGTAGTACCAGTATTTTGCAAGATATGACGCATTTCCAGAATTCTTTAGTAAAATGGCCATGCAAATTATTTAAATATGACCTTCACCAGCAATATTCAGGGCTATATTTTTTTTTCATTGCAGCACTCTGCCTGTACCAGAATGAAAAGCATTGTGTTTCACCAGTCAACAACCTAGAAACAGAGTTAACATACTGGTGTAACCCATGCTTGGGTCAATTGCAAAAACACATCCGTTAGAAAACAGCCTGATCCACAACAGGGATAGGCCAGTCACACATATCTAGTGTTGCACAAGTGACTGTGGACACTAAAAATTTGGGGATAAGTTACATAGGAAAAGCCATGTAGAGTCTGATTTTCCTTTTGAGTTTGGTCCATTGCCTTCAAAAATTTTATTCTAAATATGTATAGAGCATTTGTTTGGTGTTCAGTCTTAATATTTTGGTTGCAGCTGTGGTTTGATAAATCATGATGCTGTCTCATAACTGTGCATGGGCTTTATAGTTCATATATTTGGATGATCATTTGCATGTCAAAATCTTTGAACAAGAGGATTCCTGTCTGTGAATGAGCTTCTTAAAAAATAGCACCCAGATCTTATCTCAGCTCCTGTAGCTAACAGTCTTTCACACCTAGGGACCTCTCTCATTATTGCTACCAGTGCTCCAAATTTTCATCTCTGGAAACTTTTGAAAAGCTGAATGTTAGAAGGAAATAGAACTCACCTTTGCAATTCTACAAAACTACAAACTATTTCACTTCAAAAAGTTTACTAGAAAACAAAATTAATTTCATTCCTGATAGTATCACAGCTATAACATTTAGAGTCTTTCTCACAGTGCTGGTAACTGTTTCATCTTCAAGCAAGCTGCCTAGCTGTCTAGATGGGAGAGAACATATTTTCATTTCATTAGAAATTACAACCTTTCAAGAAAAAATGTAAAAAATTTTGTTAATTTGATACATAATCCTGTTTAACCAAACATTGACCTGGAAGTGTAAACTTCTTAATCCATTCTTGGTTTTGAATGCTATCACTGGGTTGTTTTGGGTTTTTTTTTTTCTTTTCCTTAAAATGTTATTTGCTGTAGTTTGCACCATTTCCCTGAAACAGCCTCAGGACTGGTATTGTCTGCCAGTCAGCCCTGTTTTGTTCCATACAATTTGCCTGAGGCTAAATGATGATCACTGATTCTTTCCAGGTTTCAGTCATAATGTTTGTTCTCTGATTGTGCTGAACTAAATTAATTATTAAGAGCTACTGAATTATGTTCTCTACAGCATTTGAGTGAAAGGTGTCTCTTACCTGTATATAGAGCAAATAATAGTATACATTTGTTATTTAGAGAGCTTGCATCAACCTTCTCACTGTCCTCAGTAAGGCTATTATTTCACCCAATTGCTGACATGTTGACTGCTACACAGTCTTCCTAGTTGATTTTATCCTCCTGTGTTTCATTGCTATTTTTAAATTGGTATTAATTCCTAAATTCAGAGCTGATGAGACCAGAGGGTCTGCAGGGGAGCACGGGGCTTCTGTGGTGGCCTCAGGGAGGCTGTGTGCTTGCAGCAGAAGCACCAGGCTGATCCCTGCTTCCTGGCCATGCTGCCTGGCCACGCTGCTGGCCCATGCCATGAGCCCCATGGAGCCACCCAGGACAGCTCTGCCCCCAGATAACTGGACAGTGATTGCCAGAAACGCAAGAAGCCCTCAATTTTCATGTTTAGAGGTTTAGGCATTCTCTGATAAATTTCTCTTCCGAAAGACAGGTGTAATTACTGGTACTGCTATAAGTGAACAAACGGCACTCCACCACCACTTGACACCAGCTATATTGTGATGGATATTTATAGCATAAAGCACATGCACAGTAGCTCTGTAGTTTATGCAGCACTGGCACAGCACACCAATAAGTCTCAGTTCACTCTGACACTTGCCTGCCTCCACACATGGGCACAACTCTCCTACCCATACGCTTACACAGTCAACATGGGCATTCTCAATTTAAATAAAAAGCTGTTAATTTTTCACAGAAAGAGCCAAACTCTATTTTAAGTGGGAATATTGGATTAGTGTCTATTTAAACAAAACAACATGAAGGTTGGCACTTGGTATTTGTGTGTCTCTATTTCATACTATAAAAATTTGAATACCCTAATCTCTGACCATTGTATGCATTCACTTTATCTTTGGGACTGTGCGACTATATTGCAACTCAGGAATAATTTGAATAATTTCCTCTCTTACAAAGCTAAAATGAATTTGATAACTTTATATAGAATTATTAATTTAACATGGTTTTGTGTAAATACATAGGATCACCCACTCAATAATGTATGAACATGACACATAAAGTCTGATATGAATTACTTTAATGTTAAAATAATTAAAAACTAAATCAAATATTTTAAATGGATAAAATTTGAACATTAAGCTGCACAAAGTAGCATATAAAAGCACAGTTAATCATAGATCAAAATGTGCTTAAAAATTTTGTTATTACTTTCATGTGGATAAAGACTACTAATGCAAAAATAGATCTACACAAATATCTTGCAGTGGATATTGGTGACTCCAGCATGAAATAAATAAAGTTAACTGTTGGCTCTCTAAAGTATTATGACATTTATTTTCAGGAAAATGAGGCATTTGCATGACTTTATTTTTGAGCATATTTGCCAAGTGACTAGTAGGATTATCCCCAAGGAACTAAAAATAAAAAACCTCTAATAAGAAATAAACAACCAATATAGTTGCTCTGAATTTCAATAAATAAGCACAACAGACAACTCAAATATACTCTGCTTCAAGGAATCTCAGGAATAATCAAGTCCAAGAAACAGAGCAAATAGGTTTGAGAAAATGAATATCACTAAATATACACTGTAAAGACCATAAACACTGCTATGATAGACAAACTATGCTCATTTGTGCCCAGTAAGTTCATTTATTCATCTCATATTGATGTAATAGTTCCACATACATATAGTCTCCTTGCAATACGCACTTCCCTGCAAAGAACTCAAAATTAAATGTGTAAGTGAGAGGGTGGGTAAACACTCAGTAGTGCTTGGTCTTGTTTGTTTTACAGCTATCTAGAGGGGTCTGAAAAAAACCCCTAAACTGTGTGGATAGTTGAAGTCCAGTGTTCAAGCTCATTCCATGACTTGCTTTATTTAGTATATTTTGCACCACAGTTATATGGTTTTAAATGCAGTAGAAGGAAAAGACATGGCAGCTTTTACCTCTCAAGCTCTGACTATTTTTGCACCATCAAAAAACTAAGCTCTTCATTGCACTCCTGGGCCTTTGTCCATATATTTTCCATATAGCATCAAGTTATTTCACGTTGGAGTTTCTTTTCTGCATGTCCATTTCACAACAAAACTCTGCATGGCAGGGCAGTTGTGGAGGCATCTGTCCTGGCCCCCTTCTCTCCTCATCAACACTATCCCAGCAAGGTCTGGGAGGCAGGTACCCACTCACAACTTCATGTCACCCCCTTGAGCATTCATCTTACACCTCTGTTTCTTGCTGTACAAATTAGTACTGTGGCAGAGCCCTCAGAATATTTTGGATGCTTTGAATGGAAGATTGGTTGGGGAGAGAGGAAGAAAAATAAGAAGGGAGGGAAAAAAAAGGAAAAGAAAATAAATTCTTCCAAACCTTAAAACTAAACCAAACTCCAAGCAAGTAAAATCCAATCACCCATATATGCAGATTCCATGTTTGCCCTCTGTTCAAAAATACCAATGTACTCTGTATCATTAATGATGTAAGATGAAACCTTACCAAACTCCATTGTACACATAAGGCCATTTTGTGAACAAGATGGTTATAAACAGTTTGGTGTCACCCATGTCTTCAAGCAGAGTAGGTACTAGTCTGGGAAACACATTTGTTAGTGTCTGGGTGCTTCTAAATCATGGGTTGGAGATTCCCTAATGAAGATTAATGACAACAAGAAAGAAAGTAGAAAAACAAGCATATTCATTTATAGCTTTAACTAGAATATTCCATGTGAAACATTGGAGAAAATGCCATAACTGAAACACTGTCTCTTTATTATGTAAAGAGTCATTAATCACAGGAAGGAAGACTATAATTTTTTTCTTCAGCTTCTGTCTTTGTATAAGATGGATTTTTATTTTATTAGACACATGTCCTGCTATCACAGAAGATTTATTTCTCTCATGAAACTGGCAAGGTGCAGCAGAAGGCAGCTGAGACCATTTGTTGCCAAGAAATAATTTTAAAATCTGTGCACAATATAGGGTTAACTTTCTGTGCAAGACAATTTTGGATTATGTTGACTTCCTCCAAACCTTCACGTGAGCTTCAGTAGCTTTGAAAACCATTCTGAAAATACATCTGAAAACACTGCTTCAAAGCAACATGTCAAACAAAGGGAGCGAAATTATAGAGTATTTTTTGAGCATATCTAGGAAGGTCAGCTGAGTTTGGCTTTCAGAATTACTGGTTCTGCTCCTGGTGAAAAATTTCCTCATCTAAACAACGTTTAATCTTTTAGCACAAGCCAGATAAATGGTGAGAGAGGATATGACTGCAAAGAAAAAGTATCTAATTCCTTAAAAGAAAATAATTCTCCATATAATGTTTGAATCCAGAATTAAAAAGCCAGGGAAGTTCAGGCATGTGTGTATGATTTAGTGCTCTTAACAGGGTTATTAATAAAACATCTAAACATAGTTTTTTCTATCTTCTTGTGATAGAGAAAGAACTACAGTACAGCACACACTGTCCACAGTGTATGGGGTTTTTTTTAGAATTAGAAGAGAGAAAAAGAAGGAAATTTGGATGAATTCTATACAAAGAAGATATTTTCTCTGCCATAGCTGATAGGACAATGTAGCTTGGGTAGTGGTCTGTGTAGGAAGCCCATGCTGAGCAGGCAGCTGAGAGCTGGCTGGGATTTCTGGGTAGGGAGTGAAGGATGGAGGAAGCAACCCAAGCCACAGGTCCCTGTGCTCGTGCCTGCTCTCGAGGCCCTTGAAGGGACAGGTGCTTGCTGGCAGCTAGGCTGGTGGCTGTGGATGCAGAAGCCCACCCTACTGAGCTGGCATGGTGCCTGTTGGTATGACCTGACTTACTGGAATCCAAAAGAGGGTTGAAAAATGTATCAGACCCATCCAGCTGTTTGACTGTCACTGCCTGGTGCTTCAATAATGACCGATGATGTTTTAGCAAAGATACCAAGGCAGTAGAGTTACTACTACCTGTACCACTAAGCCGATGCACAGTCCCTCTGAATATGGGATAAAAAAGAGACAAAGGAGAAGTGTCTTGAATATCTCAGGATGCCTGCATATCAATGCAAGAAACATAGGTTAAACCCTCAAAAGCCCTTAAGAAGATATGAGTCAATACTTTAACTGGTTTACACTAATAGAAGTGTACAACTTGATCAGATAGCAATGAGGAATTCCTATAGAAGTGGTTAGTAATACAGATAAATGACTTGTCCTGGGCTTTTCAGGGAAATGAAAGTGAGAAATATGAAAGCAGCCTTTAAGCATGCACACGAGGACTGAAAAAAATGAATAAGCACTTTCCACAGGACCCAGATGAACTGGTTTATTTATTGAACACATATAAACTATATGCTCCTTTCCAGGGTTAAGTAAGGTGGCCCCATTCACCTAAGTAACACCCGTAAATTATTTTCGGGTAAGATGGCACATCATGATATTGAGCCCTTTTTAGCCCTTACTTACTATCACTCCCAACCACTCCTCAGGTTTTTGTCACCCACATGAGCTCTCCTTCCTTTTTTTCTCCGTAGGGTCATGACTCCTGCAAAAATCAGTTTATTAACTGGCTATTTAAGTTTATGCAATACTTTGCACCATTACCAGATGATGAGTTAGTCTAGACTTGAGGAGAAGATTTCTACCAACCCTGGGAATAGAGCACTAAACTGATTTAGGCTTCCAACTATTTTTAAGTGTAGAGCTGCACAAGTATCTGTCATGGTTCAGTGGTAGCCAGACCTTCTTTAGGATGCATTAGGTACCCAGCACAGTACTTCAATGAGCTCCAGAAATCTCCTCTGCATTGAAGCACTGCAGTCACCAACCCCCGACACGTTTTAGGACTTTCAGAGGTCCTCATGCGAAGTCTGTGGCTGAGCATCCTGCCTCTCTTAGTATAATTGTCCAGTAGCTGTATTTTTAATGTCAAGACCCTGCCTGATAAAATGGAAAACAAATCTGAGTGCATCTCTCATCTCCTCCGGCATCACTGTGCCTCTTGAGGCTGCTGCATGCTTCCTGGCTCCAGCAGTCCTTGATCAGGGCTGAAAAACAGTGATGAAGTGAGTGATGTCTCCCACATCAGGAAAATAATTAAGGACACTTTTTCATCATCATTGTGGTCTTTTTTCCTGTCTAATACCATGGATCAAAACCAGTGCTGTCTGGCACCAGAGTTGTCTTCTCATGGAGCAGAGACAGCGGAACAACAAAGAACTGGGAAACATAAGGCTGTGCTCCTTGAAGAGTATTTCTACCCCACACCCTTCCTGTATGATGTCTTCAAATGCCAAGAATAATCTAACCATACATTCTTCACAAAATCCGTTTCATATATTGAAAGATAATGGTGTTTACTGCAATAGGTTGCCCAGGCAGGTGGTGGAATCTCTGGAAGTGTTCAAAAGGCATCTGGATCTGGTGCTGGAGGATATTATTTAGGGTTTAGGAGTTACAGCAGAGTGGCAGGTTAATTTGGACTTGATGATCTTAGAGGTCTCCTCCAACCTTGATGATTCTATGTCTTCCTTTTAACTCTACACAGGTTATTTCTTTTCACTAACAGTAATTTAATAAGAGGAATCATGCAGAAGGTCACTTTTAAAAGATGCATTGCCTCTAAATATATATTCATTTCATGAGCCATCAGACACAGGCAGAAACAAAATGTGAAAGTGTCATTTTTTTTTTTAATTAATTTCAAAGTCAACATTTTAGACTGTCGATATTGACTGTTTTGGCAACCATTGTTTAGCAGACAAAGAATGAGAAATGTTCTTTATTCATGTGTGAAGTATAAAAGCATAGGAATGACAGATAAAATGGTTCTCAAATTATGAAGTGATTCAACATTAAAATTAAATTCTGGCAAATACAAATATTTTAGCAGAGGGAAAGGTCTCTATAGACATAGAGTTGTCTTAGAAGTCACTTGAAGGAAGAAAATTATCTAGCAGTCACAGGATCTCAGTAATTAGAAAATTTTATTTTTTCAAGCAATCTCATTAGTTTTGGGACACTATTCATAAATTTTAATGTGCATAATAAACCTAAAAATTCTGGAAAATCTTGACAGTCACTTGCACAAATGATACAATTACACAGAGAAGTATTTCCGCCCACAAAATTATCTAAGAGACTGGGAAAAAAAAAAGATTTATAGCAAGTCATTAAATACTACATTATGTGTTTAGGAAAAGTCTTTGGGTAGCAGTGGTGAAAACTGTATAATCTCATTGAAGCCAGCATAAGATTATATTTTACAATAAATATGTTGTCAACTGAACTACAGAAGGTAGCTTTTGGATTTTTATATTCAAGCCTCGTTTTGCTATGTCTCTAAATCCTTTCCCATGAAGTCCTACTGGACAATATCAGCATTAACTTTTTTAAGTCATAATTATCAACAGCGGTGTCCTTTGTTTCTTGTGTACACTTATTACCATTCTTTTACAGCAACAACATGGATAACTTCAGAAGCACTGCAAAGTCTTTAAGCTCTACTGCGTATTATTTGCCCAGATGTTTCAAATATTCTCCCCTAGAAAACCATCATGAGTAAAGTTGAATGACTATTAGAAATACATCCTCATTATCTCTCATTCTGTTATTAGAAATGTATTCACATTAACTGAATCTTCTCATTTTATGTGTTTATCTGCATGATCATCCTAGTTATTACATTCACACTAATAAATTTTCAGAAATTTAGTGAATTTTTTAGAAATTTAGTGAAGAGAATGCAACAGAGTATTTGCAAAATCTAAATACTCAAGACTGATCTGGAATGTACTGGAATTATTGTAAAGAAAGATTAAGGAACTGGTCTTGAACAAACAGTTTCAAGGAGATGAAATAGCTAATTCAATATTTTTCTCAGTTCTGTCTCTGATATCTGAGTTATTGTGATACTTAGAAAATGAAAGGAATCATCTTATCAAGCAAACCAGATTAAAGGATGCAGCTGAGATGATATAACTCAGTTTGCTTCATACACTTATGGACATGATGTTTGCAAACTTCACCTTCCAAGTTGCAATATTCCTTACATGTCCTTTCTCAGAAGGCCACGCTCAGCTGTGTTTCTGTGGGCTATGATGATGAGATTCACTGCAAGTGTTTACATGAAGAATAAGTGGTATGTTCTGTCTTTGTAGTGATTGTGGTGAAAATGTCATTCTTATGGCAAGATGCATCTCATCTATGCAAACGTTTTGCCTAAGCATTTTGTCTACATCAATTGCATTGTGGCTTATGTGCAAAAAAGTATCTCATACAGACACTGGTGTTGTAGCTGTTTAATATCTAGTGAGGTAGATCTCTTTGGAGTTCATAGGACCTGCATAAAAACTAGGCATCCATGGAAACAGGATCTGAGTACCACATTAAGTGCTGAACTCTCCTGAGATACAGAGGCTCTGGGGTCTCCAGGAGATGACAGTCTGACTATGATAGGTCTCTACTTTCTTGATCTCCCATAGTGGTCCTACCATAACACTGATGGAAAAATAAACTTCTTGTCTAAAACAATTACCCCACCACAGTGAGAGCAGCACTGACCAGAGGCAGGGGACAGACAAAGCAAAGCTGCTTCCCCTCACTCCCATGGAGTCAGTCATCAAGTGAGAAGAAGCTAAAGCTCTCTGCACAAAGATATACCTGCACAAAATGGCCAGAATGATGACATGCTGTACTAGACTTTCACCAAATAAATCAAACAGCTGCATGACTATAAACACACATACACAAACATAAGATACACATTTTTCAATAAGTTTGCACATGCTTTTCATTCTTTGACTTAGAACTTAGCATGAAATTTTATAAAGCACGTGAGAAAAGAAATAAAGGAAAGAGAAGGGTAAAATCAAATCTTTGTGTGAGCCTCTTTCACGACTCACGCAGATGTGTGCAAGGATGTGCACCTTGCACGTCTGTGCCATGACTGCAAATTGTCTCCACAGCACCATCCAGCGGCTTTTCCTTGGCTGTAAAACACACCGCAGAAATCCTGCACCTAGAAACCACACACCACAGAAGTCCTGCACCTAGAAACCACACACCTCAGGGCTGAGGTGTGCAGCAACATAGCCATATTCTTGGCATGCTTCTTCTTCCCTCTGCCTTGCCCAGCTTCTGCCACTCGTCTTTAGCCAATAATTCCGGGCACAACACATTGGAGTAACTGGGGAATATAATGGTATCTATTTATTTTAGGATTAATAGAAACTCAGTTTCTCAGAATTAGTCATTAAGCAATGTTCTGGAAATCTATGCAACAAAGTATCTTGTATTTCTGTTACAGATAATCAAATGTGAAGTAAATTTCTGTCAGAATTTAACATCGCTTGGAGAATGTAATACCAAAAAGGCAGCTAAAGACTGCATTAAGCACTTTGAAATTCAGGAAGTCAATTTCATACTGTTCTGTCACACAGACAAAAGAAAAAAAAGTCAGAAAGCTACCAGAGCACTCTAAAATGCTAATAGTAAAAACATGAGTCAATTCTCTCTATTTCTGCCTAGCTATATAAAAGCATAAAAGGTATAGCGAAAGAAATTGTTTTCAACTGTTAAAGAAAAGCAACTTTGATCTTGAAACATCCTTTGATATCTTCTTGATACCCTCTGCCTCTCTTAATGTCATCAATATGATGTGCCATAACAAATATATGTGAACATTATTCTTAACAATTAGTGAGTCTCCCTATGCATAGCAAGGCTTATTAAAAGCAATCTTTTTTACATAGAAATAATCCTTCTCCAGCACTTTTCATCAATGAAAGCAATTTTTTAAAATGTATCAAATATGTTTATCTAAAATGCAGAATTGGTGCAGTATCTATTCTAGACAAACCTCTTATTGTAACCTCGCATTGTTGTTCACAGATATTTATGATTTCTTCACAGATATTGAGTGCACAGTCATAATGGAGTGATGAAGAGAGGGGACTGCCATATCATAAGAAAGAAAACTGAGTCCCAGGAACAGGACAAAAGAGGTATTTACAAGACAGGAAGAGAACTCATGACTCAAGCCTGAATATCTGCTATCCCCTACTTGTCCTAGTGTCTGTCTGCAAAATGAGTGAATTTTATATGCTCTCAGGTTCTACACACTTTCAGCACAACTCACCACCAAGCTAACTGTTGTTACGCTGCCGTTTTAGGTACCAGATCATTAATATACTGCAAAACCCATACATTTTTAAAAACTTCTCACACATTAAAAGCATTACTGATGTATTTGTCTGGTGGAGAGAAAAGGAGAATAATTATGTTTTCTCAAAAGCGTGGGTAATTAGCCTAGAATTTGAATTTAAAATTGGAGTTCCAAATAGAGGTTAAGGGAAAAATATGTATGCTTTATCAAAATGTTAGCTGAAAAACATATGGAAGTGATAAAACTGCCAAAAAGCATCTTTAGGACAGGATTTGGTTGCCTGGTGCCATTTTAGGCTCTGTGGAACTCCTGGACAGTGGAATATCCCACCTGCTCCTTTGGATGGATGTGGACCTGCTGTCAGGCTGGAGTTACACCTGCTGGCCCTACAAGGACCTTTGAGGTACCCTGAGGTATCTAAAAGGGTGTCTATGGTTAGGCAGTTGAATTCCTTATTTAAAGTCCTATTGTCTTCACCCACAATGGACACAAGCCAAATTCCTGTGCTTGAATGAACTAGTGCCCTTCTGGCTTTTAAGGGACTCTGTCCAAAGAGAAGAATTCCCCATTTTCAGATGTAAAGGCCTGTATTTGATCTCTTAAGCTACATATGCTTCCGAAGTTGAATCACACTGTTCAAATGGCATCTGAGAGTGCAAACAGATTGGCTGCATGTCTTTCTCAAAAGCATGAAAACTCAGTTTCCCAAAATATCATGTATAAAAAGGGGTACACTAAGTTTTGGAGAAAAAAATGTCTCATTACAGATACTTAGAGAATCCTAAAGTAGGAAAAAAACTACTCTTAGAAAAAGGTTCACATGTTTCAAGGATATGAATTCCACAACTTTCTCATGTGAAATCTTCCAGTATTTAACTCTTTTTTTAGTTAGGAACATCCCATTTTTCTATAGTGTAGGTCTTCCTTGCTAAGAAGAAAAATTGATCACTTCTACTTCTGGTACTATAAACTACATGACATAACCTAAATGTGTTTTTTCTTAGGCAGAACAAGCTCAGTAGAAATATTTCTGAAAGATCACACTACCTTATTATCCATGATGCTGACCTCTAGGCTTCATGTAGGCTGGTTTTTTTTACACCACTGTCAAAGATGAGGTCTGAAGTTGATGTAAACTGATGCTTAGCTAGAGCAAAACAAGGATTTCTCATGTGTTACACTCCCAGTAATATATTTTGAATATCTACTGCTTTCTTGCCAATATTGTGTTTCCACAAAGTGTCGCCTTTCTTGTATGTGTTTAAGATGTTCACTCATCCCTTCTCCCAACCTGATTTCAGTTAGACCAATCTTTTGAAGCCTTGTTTTTAGTTCCCCCAGAGACTTTTGATGCATCTGCTTTCTCCTTTAGCAGATCATAAACATGTTCTTAGTAATGCAATGCTGCTGCCTTCTCCCTTTCCTCATCTTTCTTTCTTGAACAGCCTGTACCCTTCTCTATCAACACTCCAATTCTTTGATTTATCCTACAAAGTCTCTGTCTTGCCGATTAAGTTATAGCTTTGTTTGTGTAGCAAGACATCTCGTTCTTTCTGTTTATTTCACATACTTAGCGATACCTAATATGCCTGGCAGGTTGCCCTGGAATCCTGCCTCTTGTTTTCTTTTATCAACCAATTGAAATATCCCATTTGTTTCCAAGATTTTGGGTCTTTTACCAGGTTACCACCCATATAAGCACCGGTTTCAGCTCTTTCAGAAAATGAGAAATGGATCGTTGCTTAGGTTTACTTTCTACTCTTGAACAAACTTTGCTTTGCCATTGCTGTTTTAAGGCTTTTGCCATGTTATTATAAGGATGATGATTCAAACATCGGATTCTGTGTATCTATAATGCTGCTGTTCACATGCAAGATTTGATCTCCTATTAGAGCCAAAAGGGATGTAGTGTGGATTCAGGTGTCTGCATACATGTCCAGAGCCTATATAATTTCACAGAGTGTTTGGTGTAACCTCCAGAAAGGTACAGGTCACTTTAAGACAATTTCCTTGCCCAGGCAAGGCAAGGTTTGCCTGTTCACCTTCTGCAGCCACCTTGGAGAGCCTCAGGAACCTCAAACAGCATGAAACACCCTGCTTTGGTGTTTTGCCCCTTCAGTAGCGTGCTTAGACACTATTTAGCTCATCCAGAAGTCAAAGCTGAACGTTTCCGTAAGCTCCCATCACTGTACGGAATAGATTCCCATTGGCACTACAGGGAGCTTAAGCCACTTAGCAGTTCAAACATGTACACCTAAATTTAGATGTCTCTAATCTGGAGCTGCATACACTCCAGCATTGGGTTTGGTCCATTAGACCTATGCCTAAAACCCTTCCCCTGAAAGACTATGGCAGAAAAATCTCAAAACTGTAACAGCTGGGTATCCTGACAGAAAGTAAGTGCTTACTGAGAAGCACAGACATCTGAAGGTAATCAGGGAGGACAAAAGCCAAATGGCTTTGAAACACACCCAAAACTTTAGTGATGTTATTTTACTCTTAATTAAAAAATTGCAAAAGCAAGCAGTGAACTTTAGTGCACCAATTTCCACTCTCTGATATAAGACAAACTAGCTTATGTCATTCAAGAACTCTGGTTAGGAGAAGAAAAGAGAAAGAGCTTGTAGCATGTCAGTAAAAATACAGATGTGAATTCTGTAGAACTGATAAACGTAGGCAAATAAAATAAGTTTAATTGCTTGCTGTCCACCAAAAATATAAATTATTGCAATTTAAGTAGTAATAAAATGGGAAGTCTATGTAGAATTCTGCATACTTCTAATGTAAACAGCAAAAATAAAATTAATCAGCAATTTAACTCAATAAGGCTAAGGGACTTGCTTCCTTCTATTAAAATACAAACCTCAAATATCTTCTCACCCGAGTAACAAGTCAGACAAGAACCTGCTTGTCATGACCTGAAATAAAGGTTGAGCAAATACTAAAATTTGGTATTGGAAATTTTTTTGAGTACTTCACTTGTGTTTGGCCTCCTACCTATATTTTTCCTTTTAATGATAATGAACTGGGGGGAAAAAAAACCCACCAAAACCAACAAAGAAATCTAGGTCAAGATTCTGGTCTATCTGGCATAGAAAGCCTTAGTGAAAGGGTCCCACAGCTGAGGTCAGTACTTGCCTGTTATAAGGAAAGTGTTACTATTTATTCACATCCTTGGATCAATGTCTTTTCCTCTGCTTCTCCTTTCCCTTGCATGTTCCTGTCTCTCTGTTCATTCACAACTCTTTTGCCCCAATAAACCTTCACAAGAGCAGTATTTCTGCCAAGAAATATTTCATAAAAAAAGAAAGATTTCTGCTGGTATAGGACCCCCCAACCATTTATAACAAATTCCTAATGTTCTTCAATCATTCAATAAAAGGAATCTCTTTTTCTCAAGTCTTGGAAACCTTAGTTTTGTCTAGTAGTATTTAAGTACATAAATGACATTACACTGAATTATGCAAAAGGAAAGACTTAATAGTATGGAATTCTTGGGTTCGGCAGGCAAGAACAATTTACCTAGCAAGTTCTGGCTGGGAGAAGGGCATGGTCACCAACAACAGACCTTACAGAAGTAACTTGCTACAGATTTCAAAAATTAGATTAATAGAGAAAAAATATATTCCTTATTCTGTGTACTAATGTAGTCTCCAAAACAGACATAGAAAAAATTCAAACTACAAGAGATACTATTGTACCGTATGATTTCACATTTCACATTATTGCTAATGAGCAATAGAGCAGTAGAAGCATATCTTAAATTACATTAATATAATAGAAACCTGAGGAAATCTTCCTCCATTACCTTAACTAATAAATATTAATGCAATTGATGTTTCAATTAATTGACTATTTCAAATAATTGACCTACATTTCTTTCTTATGCATGTAAATCTCCCTCTTGGAGAAAAATTCATAATCCTTTAAACCTCCATGCTATGTGTAAGAAAACCTGTCACTGACATCAAAAGAAAAGAAGCTGAGGCATAGAAATATTATGGTGTCTTTAACCTGGTACTGACTGTACAAATCTGGTTAAAATTTCTGCATTGTTTTTTTCTTTCTTCTTTAAAGACAATGAGCCACCTCTCCAGATAAGCCAATTTGGCTTCACTAATTTGGGTAGAGTCGTACTTATTCAGCTGCTGCAGCTATCCTTACCTGTACCCATTAATATCGGAAGGTGAAATCAAACAGTATTTTCTAAATGCTCCAACTTTACCTTATTTTTCAACCTGCTTTTAATCTTGTGGTTTTTCTGTTTGTAATAGTTCATGAAATAAAACCAAGACATACATAGAATCATGGAATCATAGAATTTAAGGGTTGGAATGGACCTTACAGATCATTTAGTCCCAACCCTCCCTGCCATGGGCAGGGAAACCTCCTCACTAGATCAGATTGCAAAGAGAAGGGAAAAACCCAGTCTGCTTGGCATTTTGATATATAAGATTTAGCTGAATTGCTAATGGTCAGCACCTGGGCATTCATCAGTAGGTGTTTTGAGGAGGATTGTGCAACATGGCAGGCAGAAATGAAGAAAATCCCAAGGGGAACATAATTTGGTGTAACACTGTGAGCAGATCAAAGGAAAGCCCAGTCAGGCTGTTACCATATCACCCCTAAAACCTCAGTATGTGATACAGGTTTCACAGAATGTTTAATTTCCCCCCTTTACCCTTCTCTCCTTGCCACAGTACTTACTGCTGAGAAACATTTGGCAGCTAGCTACGTGTTAGGCATAAAACATACTAGCATACACTCAGAATGTTGCAAAGATCCAGACCCCATTGTCCTGAATAAGAGATAAAATTCTGTTTACTTAATTTTCATCTGAGTAATACCACAGAGACTTTATCTGAACATTAGTTTAATAGGGAATTATAAGCATTGGCAAGATTCACAGGAGACTGCTAATGGGTTATCATATGTAGAATGCCAGAAAATGTAAAGGATGTTGATAGTGCTATGTTCCATTCACTCCTGCAAGGAAGAAATGTCACAATGATATGCATAAAAAGACAAAGCGAATACTGTTAATTATAGAGTCATTTGCTTGGGAAAAATTAGCTATTACACTCAAAACAGAAGTCGGCTTTCTCATGAGAAAAAACACTATCTGCTCTGGGAAGTACCTTTGAAAGTAAGTCTTGACTGCACTTCCAATCTGCAGCAACACAGTGCAGTATCAGTAGTGTTGGTGCACAGCACAAGGGGTACAAATACTTCAGTAATAGGTAGATATACTCCTACTACCATTTCCAATGCAATCTAACGGTGTAGCCATAGCCTCCTCTGGCTGTCTAGGGTGACTCTACTTACCAATTCTCTGCCCTTTGTGTGGATATGAATGTGTGGTTCTATATGTGCATACACGTACATATGCGTACACATATGTGTGTTTATTGGAATGACTGGCTCAGCTTCCCAAAGCATCTGTTTTTAGCGTTTGATCTCTATTTGAACCAACATGAGGTGATCTCATGTGTTCAATTAACATCTCTTAGGAAGAGGCATGCAGAGACCTGTTACAACCTGACTGTACTGCACACTGCTCAGAGGCATAAGGCTTTTTTTCTGAGCAGGTCCCCAAAGGCAATATGTTTCTGTTGAAATCTCAACAGTACCTAATTTGGGGCACATCTAAAGTACGTATGACAGTGGTTCACATGGCAGTTTGATGCAGAGGCGCGATGCTGAAACCATGGAAGTCCTAGAGCAGAATCCATCTGGCATTTTCACTGCTCAGCTTAATGCAGATTAATTGCATCACCTCTGCTGCCCGTGGAGGTCTGGTGCCTGCTCACATAGCTGCCTTTGAGAGCGATGTGGCTGGTGATTCCTTCACATTCGCTGTAATGGCATTTTCAGGCTTGCCTGCTTCAGCACTGAAATCTCTTCCAGGGACATGGGTGAAACCCAGCACGATGGATACTCCTGCCCTTCACATTTTTTGCACACCTTACCCCCACCCCCAGTCCTGGGTTGCTGTTCCTGGTGGGGCAGGCAGCAAGGGAGCTGCTGCACTCTGCAGAGACTTGGCCCTTCCCGGTGTTGCCCTGGGCTTATTTCACCCCCCTTCTCTCCCAGAACCCCAAGGTGGAAGCTATTCACCTAACGAGAAAGCAAAATCGGAAGGTGGTAGCATGC
>NW_008650221.1:0-267 GCF_000695815.1 Acanthisitta chloris | reverse complement strand
CAGCCTCTCCTCAGGGGAGGATGCCTGCCCAGGCACGGTGGGCTGCAGGTGCCCTCCTGCCCAAACAGTGCCCAGACCCCAACACGGGGTCGAGTCCAAAGATGCCTCAGCAAAAAAACCCAAACAACAAACCAAAGACCTGGGTGTTCTGCTGTGCATCTCTGTCTCTGCATGTTGCATCTTCTCCCTACCACTTCTAAGCTCATGTGTTTAAGTTCTGTGTTAATTTTTTGGGGAAAGGTAAAGTAAAGTAAAGGATTGATGTCC
>NW_008650220.1:56778-75659 GCF_000695815.1 Acanthisitta chloris | reverse complement strand
ATATGCCACTGCTGTGAAGTGTGGAAATGACCCTTTCAAGCAGACTGCAAGTGTTGCTCCCATGCGTCCATCAAAAAGTCCCCTGGCCCCAGGCACATCTCAGTGCTAGAGAGCTGTAAAACTAATTTGGCACCTCTGCCCTCCTGGATCTGGCTAACGGGCAGTGGCCACCCCCTGGTTTTGTGACCCCAGCACATGGGCTGTGTCCTGTTGCACCGCACTTATCCCTGTATGCGAGTGTTCAGGAGGTGGCAATGTGTGTGTGCTGTTGCTTCCACGGGTTTGCAGGCTGTTTTGTCAGGGTGGAGGCTGGCAGCAGAAGGACCAGCAAAGTGACTACAGAGGTAGTAGGACGTAGGGGCTGGGGAAGACAGTTGGCTGGTTCAAGGCTTTTTCTGTCACAATGTATACTTATGAACGTTTCTGAGGCTGAGCTCCCACATGTCCCAAATTCATAGTGCATTGTACAATGTGAGATTGAGAGAGGTAGCAAAGATACATCTTTCTTTATTAACTCTTTGAACTACTTGACTTTAAAGGTTTGTGAAGGTCAAATTCATGAATGAACAAAAAATGCTTGATATTGTAGAGTTCTGAGGCAATGTGAACAAAAAAGGGTGTGGGACTGGGAGTTTGAGACATCCACTTTTCAGGCTCAGCCATGCCTCTTCCAGAGGCAGTGGGTTTTACAGGTGTGTGTTTTGTGATGGTGAGAAGCCTGTGTTCATATCAGTGAGCTAGTGGTGCACCAAAACAAGGAGCAATAAATACAGAGGTGCCTACTGGTGCTTGTCCAGGGACTGTGGGTTCTATTCTCAGTGTGTGTCTCTTTGCTGGCTCTGGGGTGCCGCAGTGCACTAAGGGAGGGTCAGTGGCCTGAACAAGGTCCATGGCTGGCTGCAATCCCTCGGCACTGTCTTGCATTACCAGTTGTTGTGGTGGCAAAGCTGCACAACAAGAGTACAAAGCACAGGTGTTACACCATACAAAATTTTGGCTCTGAAGACAGCGAAGAAAATTGTGTTTTCGTTGCTCAGAAGGTCATTGCTCAAAATCTCTTGTTTCCTTTCCTCGTGTTATTCCCTCCTCTCTGCAGCTACATTCCCTTGCACCTACATGTCGGCTAGGCATTTTCTGGGTTTGTACATTCTGTGGATAAAAGGCCTGGTGAGCATATATTCCCCATACACTTCGATCTTTTGGCACTTTACTTCCTAGAGTCTCTGAAGGTCTGAGGCTGTTTTCTCAAGAAAAGCTCTTAATTTAAGTGGCCTGTTAACTGTTAATTGCTGTTCTGTTCTGGCTATTTGCTTGAGTATCATGTCAAACCTGCTGTTCTGGTCTGGAGGCTACACTGGTGATCTGCTCTGATCTCTAAACTGCTACTGCCTTCTACTGTGTTATTGAAGACCAAGGTTATATTTCTTTTCTTAATGCAAACTGACAATTCCTTAGGTTTAAGGATTTTGTTGAGCAAGGTGTCCCACTTGAAACTGCTTAGACAATAATCTCAATCTGATGGCTGGTAAATAAAAAAAGGGCTGCACTGAGACTTAATATTCAAAGAATTTTGTTATTTCTCGTTCTCAAGTATGGATGTATTTAAAGGAGAAAAGCATTTAAAGCTGAGCAAAGCAATGAGGGGTTGATGGGCGGGTGGTTAACAGAGTTCAGTAGGAATTCCTGGTTATCAGGCTGCAAACATCAGTATGTTCAGTGTAAGCAGAGCTTGAACTTCCAATGTGTGCTTCCAGGCTGGCTGGAATTTTGGAGAAGGCATGTTATCTCCAGGGCTGGGTCAAGATCTGTGCAGTTAGTGGCAGTGCCGGAGAAATTGCATCCCTAGAAACAATTTCTTTCATTTACTGTATTTAGTAAAGTTAGGTACTGTTTTCTAGTAACTATAAAATCAATGCCATGTTTTGGCTGTTTGACTGGGACAGTCACACAGAAATGATAAAACAATGCTGGTGGAATGAATATCATCATGTCTCAGGCTGAAGAGAGCATTGCTGGGGCTGGTTCCCTTTTGGTGAGTGTTTGTAGGGTTTTGATTAATGAGAGTTCATTCGAGTATTGAGAGAAGAAGAGACCTCTCAAATGATGCTGAATCTGTTCCCCCAGTATGTAATAGAATGAAACTCTCAGGCTGTCGCTGGACAGTAAGATATTCTGACATGAATATATATTTTGGAGCTCTGCGCAAAATGAGGATTTCATGCATAGGCAACGCAGTGTGACAAGTCATATCCTGTGTGACCTTGTGCTTACAGTATAAAGTTGTGTAATAATATATTCAGCTAAATTAATACACAAAATAAATAGAACCTACCTCATTTTTATGCTAATAATGATATTTTTCAATTCTAAGCACCTTTTATGCTAAGACCTCAAAGTAAATTACAGGTAGGAATAAACCAAGCATCACAACACCATTGTGAATTTTTCTATTATCATTTAGAGAGTGGTTGGAAGGTATTGTTATTAGTTATTGTTATTTAATTTTCTATTAATTATTATCTGATTTGCTTACTCTCTGATACTGTTCTCTCTCCTAATATGTTAACAATAAAATATAACCTTATGAAGCTGAAAGAAAATATTTTAATTTCAGCCACAGAAATGGACAGATCTGTCAAGGCTAAGAGGGAAAATAAAACTGTCCGGTTCTCAAAAGAATTGGCAGAGATTTTGCCAGTAGGATGTATTTTATGTGGCCAGAACATAAAGTAAATTTGGGATCACCTTGATATGTGGTTTACCTTATGATGTAACTGTAGGTGAAAGGCTGGTGAGACTACAAAGACATTAACTGAGGGAACAAAAGAAACCTAAACTGTTTTGTTTAATTAGAATTACAAAGGATAGGATTTCCAAAAGGGCCCATTTCTGGCTGAGTTCTACTGCAGGAGTCAGTGATGAAAATGCCATTTACTCCAATGAGAGCAGATTTAGGCCACTGGCAAGTGATTCTGCTATCCTGTCCTTTATGTTTGTAAAGTGGGAGTTAAATCCTGCATTCCTGACACTCAGGCATGTGTTCCTTATAAATTTCAGCACAGGATTTGATGCTCTGTCATACCCCTGTGTTTGGAGACAGAGTAGCATTTCTGGGATGAGAATCCAGCTTGCGGTGTTCTCCAGTATTCTGCATTGATGGCTGTGAGGTTGTGTGGGCAGTCAATTAGTACAGAATTTGCCCTAACTTATTAATGCATATTTACAACCTTAATTCCAGTTTAACAGAATGTTTTGTGGTGGAACATTTACAGAAAAGAGCATGTGAAAAAATTATCACTGCATGTATTAAGCACAAAGTAAGCATCCCTATGCTGCTGTGTAGGAGCAACTGACAAAACAGAACATATTACAAGAAACTATCTCTTTCATTAAGTCTGCACAAAATGAGGATTTAATGCATGGGCAGCACAGTTGGTCCCAGCGGCTTCGTGCCCATAATCCCACCTTGAAAATGGCTTCACAATAATAATTGCTGCTGCAAAATGGACACTGCTTCCAATTTTGGCATGTCTACTTCACACATAACTAATTGCAGACACAGAAGGCAAGGTCTCGTTTTACCTGCCACCTAGTTCCAGAAAGATTTCCAGTCTCAAAGTGACAACTTTCCACTTTGCCTTGTTTTGCCGGAATAACGCAGGGTGTGTGTGGCAGCCCCCCTCACTTTGGCATGCTCAAACTATCCCTGGACATTAAGATACTATGACATGAATATATATTTGTGAGCTTTGCACAAAATGAGGATTTCACGCATAAGCAACATAGTGTGACGAGGAGTATCTGGCATGACCTTGCGACTGCAGGCTGAGCTCCAGAATAAACAGCTCAAAAGAGCAAGGAGTATAGCAGATTCCTGTGTTTTGGAAGGAAATCCCATCGTTTGGTTCCAAGCCTGAGGAGAGTAGCATTCTTCCTGCCAGTTCCTAAAACTTACCTGCTTTACAGAGGTGGTGAAGTAGTATGACCCAGAGAACAAAAATTTCCAGCTACTATTAGAAATGCAGAATTATTATTACAGAAAATCCATAATCAGTGGAACTCATCACAGAGAGCTGAAAAATCCTCCTTGTGGCTGAAGATTTCAAAGCTCCTGTGTTCCAGATGTGGAGTGTTGGTTCTCATTTTAAGAGGGCCTACATTTATCACTTGTTTAGGCTGTTGTTTCTATCTCCTATACATTTTCTCGCCAGCTTTTCTCCCTTGCTAAATGAATGATAGGTTTGGATGAAACAGTTTTTTCTACCTTTCAGAAATAAACTATGACCTTTATAAAGTTGAAAATAGCATAAATGTTCCTGATACATATCAGGAGATAAGAAAGTGTCTTCCCACACCTCTCTTTCTCACAGTTCAGAACAACCTGGTGCAATGTGACCCCTTATCAGAGCTGTCCTTAGGCATGGACAGGCAGACCCCTGAGGAGGGGGGCAGGACATTCTTGTTCAGAGGAACTAATATGAAATAGGATCTTGAAATATGCAGGTTATCCTTATTTACCCTGTATCAAAAATTCATATTCTTCAGCATATTTTTGAGTTCTTCATTGTTTAAAATTTCAGTGTATTTCATTGGCTTTTTAGGCTTAAAACTGTGTCTGCAGTTGTGGGTCTTGTAGTTAGTTCTGGAGCATAAAGCCCTGTAAGGGCATCCTGAAGAGCTGTCACGAGACCCTCTTCCCTTCTAAAAGGCAGGATAGCTTTGCCATTATTGGTGAAGGTTTGTTCACTCCATTCATAGAAACCTTCTGCAACAAAGATTTTGCAGCCTTCCTGAGGAACCCATTGACCTAAATCTCCCTTGACATATTGAATTTCATTAGCACTTGTTCTATCTAAATTGGACATAAAGAGGAGTCTCTTCACTCCTCTCTGTCTTTTCATGTATCTGAAGAACATTACTGTGTCCCTGCTAATCACCTCTCAGGACTAAGCAATCTCAGTTCCTTCCCATGTTCCTCAGAGGTCAAGTTCCAGAGTCCCTCTAGCTAGACAATACCCATCCGGAAGGGTTGAGCTGATAGCTGGACCCAATCTAATTCCAGCCAGTGCTCCGCCATCTCTCATCAGGATGGAAATTATTTTGGTTTCATCACTCCTCTTGTTTAAACAACCCAGTGTGCTGTTCTCTATTTCGGTTCAATTCTTAGGGCTAGACTATGGAGAAAGTAGCATTAGTAAAAATGTATAATAAATATATCTTATTATGACTATATTCCTTATCTGAAAAATATTTTTTCTTTTATAAGTTTTATCTTTCTTCTCTGATTTTTCTAGTTGAGAAGACTGTTTTAGGTAAATGAAAATTCTACTCCTATTTCCAATGTGAGGATAGGTTTGTTTGTAGTGTAACACAGTTCCATGCTAAAGAACCGTCCTATATATTTACAAGAATAAGTTATTCTGGTTCTGCTTTTTACTATGGTCTATTAGGAAAATCGTGCCTAAATGTTAGAATTATTGACAAATAGATGCAGACGCAGCAGATCATAAACTCAGTGCATACATTTTGGCTTAAGACCACATTCATTTTGCTTCTAAAAACCATTCTATAAAGTATAATATATTTGGTAATATTTCTTAAATTGTGAAGTCTTTGAGGTTGGGTTATTCATAAATGTTTGCAGAGCACCTAGCATTCGTCTCTGATTGGGGCCTATGGGTAGTTTAGAAACATAAATATTTAATGGTAATGGTAATTACCCTTTTTTTCAGAATAATAATGTCTTTGAAGTTCCATCGTGGATGAGTGAAACCCCCTTAATAATTTTTTTCCACCCCTTTGAAGAATGTTCTCTTGTCATTGGAAGCATTTCTGGAATTCATAGTTCTGTGCATTGCAAAAATGCCACACTTCATAAATTGCAGGACTGTTTGCTCCAACCTGCCTCCTGCTTAAGATGCACAGAAATCGGAATGCAAGTGGCAGGACGGAGTGTATTCTGTGGATGTTTCTACCTTAATGTTTTAGTTGAGATCAAGCATAATGTTTGGAAGGGACCAGGCCCACTTCCAGCACTGTGATTCTCACTATGGAGTTGTCTCCCGGAATGAAAACTGGATTCCTCTTGGATTAAACTACACCAGAAGGTATCACATGCAGTGTGTTTGGGAGTGTTCCTTCTATTGGTCCAGACTAGAACACGCAGAGAGTACTTTAAGTGACTGATGAAAACTTGTCAGAATATTGAGTATATGATACCCATTCACAAATGGCTGTCAGGATGTATTGACAGCAGCACCAGCAAATAAATAATACATATTTTTAAAATTCCCATAATTACATGTTTACCCAATAGGCCAGAACAGCTCTGTCCCAAGGAGCTGTTGCAGTCTGAGTAAATAATACATGTTTTAAAGTCCATAATTACATATTTAAACGATAGACTATCGAGGAAATAATGCACATTTTAAAAAGTCCATAATTACATATTTACATGATAGTCTGTAAATTCTGTAATTACTTATTTACACAATAGACCATAGCAGCTGTTACAGTCTATTATGGTGACTCTCATAGAATTATATTATGGATTTTTTTATAATTTAAGAAATAAGTATATTTAACCAGAAAATTGTATTTTAAAAATCCCCACAAACCTATACAATAAGAAAATATGTGTAAAGGTAAAAGTTTAGGGTGATATAGAGATATAGAAGTTCTTATCCCTTCAGTGATAAATGTCTTTTGTTAGCATGAGGAGCTTAGGGTTTTTCATTAATTTCAGAATTGCTTTACTTAGCTAGCTGAAATATAAATATGCAACATTATATGATTATACTTCCCTTATTGTCATGTAGACATTGAGTTTGGATAAGCATTTGGGATTCTTAAAATTCTTTAGTTCCTGTTCTGCTCTTGTTAAAATCAGTGATAAAATTCCCATCAACCCTGGTTTCAGAAATCATTTATATTGAGGACAGCACTTAAACATGTACTTGAAATCAATGGCACTTAAGCATCTTTTAAAAATAAGCACATACTTAAGGACTCTCATGAATTCTGATGGACCGAAACATATGATTAAATGCTTTCCCGAATTGGGATACTGACTCCCATGAAGGCAGGATTGGAACCTTCCTCATACATAGCTTATTGATGTGCCACAGGTTTTTTTTGTTGCTCTTGGTGTGGCTTCTCCCCAAGGAAAAGCTTTGTTAGCATGTTTGACTACAGACATACGTGTGTGAGAATTGGTGCCACAGCAAATGTGGTGCTGCTCTTTTGTTCCTTGTAGAGATTCATGAATTGAGAATTCATCCAGTGTTTTCCATAGCTCAGCTGCTGAATTTATTCCTCATGTTAAAGACTGGATCAATACACCTAAATGAGACTTCTGTCCATAATTACTACTAAATAGCAGGGCTAAATCAAGCGAGTCAGAATCTGACATTTAGCTCAGCCGGACCTTATGCATTTAGTAAGGAAACAGAGTATGAGAGAAACCTTTGATCCCCACTGTTAGTTTCATTAAAACATTTGAGTTAAGAGGATTTGAACTGTTGGGAGTCCCATTTAAGACTTGCCATAAACGTGATGAAATATGCAGGTGTGTTTTAACGAGGGCTTGAGGTCCAGGTGTTCAGCTGCACTGTATAGGCTGGTCACATTTTGACTGAAAGCACCAGGTAAAGGCCTAAAGGGTTGTCTTTCCTTGGCAATGAACAGCATAGCATCAAATTTGGTAAAGAATATCTAGAAATAAACAAGACTTTTTGTCAAGTGAACTATGCAGAAATTGACTTGCATGGGGAAAGAAAAGCCTCAACAAGATATACTTCTGCTATTTTTTAGTATGGGTCTTCTCAGATGTTGTTACTGACACCAGTGCACACATTTGGCTGTTTGGCTAAGTGACCTGGAGCTTCAAAGGCCAAAGGGAAAGTCAGTATCGATCCACTGTTTAAATGACAAAGCTGGTAGAAGAAATTATTAAATAGCAGGAGCCTAATTCTTTCTTTTATGGTGCTTTTTACCTGTGTGAAACAGATACAGTTCATTACCTGACCGGTCAGTCTTTGAAACCTGCAAATGAAAACAAAGGATATACAGGATTAGAGAAGCAAATATGATAGGATAGCTTCAGGTTATGTAGGAACCATATTTAAATGGTTTAAATTTAAAAGCCCCTTCAGTTTTGCATTCTCCACAACAAACTTTGCGTTTGAGAAGTAGAAATTAGAAGACCTTTCTCTCCTGTTGGACAGCCCTGTGGCACTCAGTGGGAATAACTGATCCTCTTCATGGAAGCACTATCCCTGTGAAACTGTCAAGGTCAGTTGCTATGTTATTTTTCTACTCTGTTTTCCATTAAACATACACGCGTAAACATTTGCTGGTTTCGTAACACTTCCAAGCTTTATAGTTGAGTTACCATACAGGAGATGTCATCTTTTTTCACATGTGCACCCTGTGCCTGTGAGTTACTCAGATTCTTTGAAGCCTTCGTGGATGTGCAGCTTTTTACCAGGTGAATGTTGAGAGTCTTCCCTTCTCCCACCCTTTCTGATTTGCATGACATCTATCCTTGCAAGCACGTTATCTGCCAGAAATTCTGTCATGTATGATTGCTAAATAAAGATGTGGTCATGTAACTGTGGCAGTTCTCTAAAATTCTGACCTGAGCTTGAATACATCTAGCAGTGTGCAATATAAATTTACACAAATAAGCAAGATGTGTTGCACAATATAAGCTTTATAAAGGGAAGGCTTTATTATCATGTGCTTTTTGGGCACAAACCATCTTATTTCATTGTGAAAAGTCCCACTGGGGAGCCAGCACAGGGAATATTACGTTGGGAAGGCAGGCAGATTCCAGCACATTATATTTGCCAATAAGCAGGACTTTGCACTTGTAATTTTGTTAATTGTTAGAAGTAATTTAAATTCATCAATTATCAATGAGTAATTCTATCAGAAGTGTTTCTAGGAAAAGTTATAATCCCAGTTGGATTGACACAACACTTTCTCCTTCAGAGATACATAAATTTAGTACAGAGTAATTTGTCTCTCATGGTATTTTGGCATGTTCTTGAAAAATTAGATTTGAGGCTAAAGTAAGGCTTTATTTCTGTCTTTGTGTATGTGACAGGTGAGGATGTGTCTTTTTGAGGAATCAGATTCAGACTTTCCTCAGAGGTGCTCAGTGAAAGGGTAAGAGGCAATGGGCATGAGCTGCCACAGGGAAAATTCTGATAAGGTTTTAGGAAGAATTTATCACAGCAGCCTAGTCAAATGCTGGAACAGGTTACCCAGACAGACCAAAATCTCAAACCTTGGCCATTTTTTGCACTGGATTCCTGACTATCTTTTGTAGGTTGCTGTAGGGCAGGTTTTGGCTGTGGTCCCTCACCATTTTGCCCTTGTTCTGCAGAGAGCTCTCAGATTAAAATGTGATGTGCTGTATCAAAATAAACTGTTACTATTACTGGTTTGTGGTGGTCCTCAATTGTGATAGAGGAGCAAATGATTACATCACTTGGCAGCTATGATGACAAATACATATTTGTCAGAAATAGTTATTTACTTTATATGCACTTGTTAGTTTTCTTTTATTGCTTTTTTTATTATAATGGAACTTGAGGACAGAGACAGATTTCTTCCCTGCAGTGTTAACTACAGTAAGAGGTAGCATTATAGAATGTCATCCATTGCCTCTTAGAATGATAAATATTTCTGAGACAAAACATTGTGAAAACCTATATGTATAAATTCCTTTATCCTGACTATTAGGATGAAGAGTAAAACTACAGCTTGCTATTACTAGGGATTTGTCAGCAACTAAACATCTCCTCACAGGCAGAGAACATCTCCTTCCCCACATCACCTCTTCCATAGTTTTCTTGCAGTTCTTTATGTCTTTATGCCAGCAATATGTTTTTTTCATATAGGCCAACATTTTGCATTTGACGCTGCTGAGGAGCACTGCAAGAAACGAATGACCATCCTTTAAATGCTTTTTGTCATAGTCCTTTATACTCCTTGTTAAATTTACAGATCTGTGAATATAATATTGAAATGTCTGGGCCTCTGGAAGAGGGAGTCACACTCTGCAGCACAGTCAGGCAGAAGGTCTGTATTACAGGTGCATAGACCATGACTTGGGGAAACTAAAGGACCTTCCAAGGTGCGCTGGGTGAGAGGTAATACAGATAGCATAGAACTGAGGAATTTCACCTAGTCAAGAAAAAATGGTGCAGACTGGTAAAGACACTATTTTCCTCCTGTCTTAAATGTATGCTGGGAACTGAACTTGATGAATTTCAGTGGTCATCAAAGCAAAGGAAGTTTGAGTGTAGCTCTAACAAGAGTGCGAGCAGTGTGGGAATGTGGTGTGCCAGCAAACCCTCACAGCTCTGTTAATGGCCTGCGGGCCTGACCTGCCGCTCCCCTTCAGTGAACTGTCAGGCCTCTCTAGTTCAAAGAGGATAAAGGGGAATTGGGCTGTAGTTAGCAGGTTCATCTGTTTTCTGTTGCATGAAGTCTTGGTTCTTTGTTTTAAAGGATATTGGAAAAATACCAAGCAGAGGACTGAGGTGAGGGCTAATATGAGAAGCAGGAAGAGTGTCCTATGAGGCAAAATGACCATAGCTAAGAACTTCCCGTAGCAGCTGAGCAGAATAGCTGTGGTTCTGCACTGTTGAGTCCTGAAAAAATTTAAATAGTCAATTAAAATGATACGTGAAACAAAGACCAGAAAAAAGAGTCAGCAAATTCTCAGGTACACCAAACTCTATTAACATGTAACAAATGTCTTGAATCTTGCTCAGTTTCTAATGCTTTTGTTAAAAGTGTACTTTTAAAATCCAGCTGAATACCTTTCTGAAAGCATAATGCTTAAATAGATTTGGTTTTGGTCCTGATAGTTTTATGGTTATACATCCAAAACAATATGCATACAAATACAGGTGCCTTTGGAGGTGGTAGCAGTGCATGTCAAGTACTAATTGTTCATGTTGTTCAGGAGACATGTTTGAAATTCAGAAAGTTAGACTTCTAGAAATCACATCTTCAGATAAACAAAATCATGTCTTCCCCCAAAATTTTATATCCTTTCTTTTGAATACTTGATGCTTATACACACGAAGAGAAATGCTTCAACTGTTGTTCTGTTGATGCATTGTTGAATGAATGACTGGAAAATAGGTCTTGTTCTCAGAGGTGTGGAGTGCATGCAAGTAATTGGTCACTAGTATCATTGTGGGCTAGTGGATCTGGTACCTGATATATTTTTAATACACTGGGCATTTCTGAGGTAAAGATAAGAAAATAAGTAACTTAGTATAAGATCTATTAACATTCCCAAGCCTGTGTTTTCACAAGCTCCAACCCAGGGTCTTTACTCATTCATAATGTACTTTTAATGGGTTCTGGTACGTTTTCTATGCACCCAAACCAGTTTTGCACAAGCATAGCTGTATATCAAAAACATACACATGACTAGTGACTGGTTGGAGGCTGAAAATTTGACATATCCACATCCTCAGCTATCACATAATTTCGCAAATACATTTATATTCAGTCAATTCAATCACTGTAGCTTTTGTGGTAGTTCCTGTAATATTTCTGAATGCTATTATAATAACTTCTCTATCACCTGCACCTTTTAATGAATCATAAATTCCTTGATTTCTATGAACAGCAAACTATAATAGCACTATAATCAGGACAGCATGCTAAGGTATAGCAGAAACTTCTGCTGCCTGACTACCTCCAGCTTTCCTTCATTGCCTGACTAAATTGTTCAAAATGAGGTTTCCACTACAATTTGAAACAAGGAACTCCTGAGTTCAACACGAACACCACTGAAGGAGACCATGCTGAAAATTAAAAAGCAAAATAGACAATAACATGTACCAGATTTCAAATGGAGTAAATGCAAGAGCATTCACTGTATAACAGGCCTATTATTAGCTGTACCATAATTTCTTTTTTTCCTTTTCCCCTCCTTTGGTCCTTTTAACTAACAGTTCCCCCTATCCCCCACTGCACTTCCCATACACTGCACACACTCATTCTGCCACAGTGATACTTTCCAGTACCTTTTCTGGGATGCTTTAACAGCTTCGTTTGAAAAGACAAAGAGACTTCTGTGAATCAGGTTGTGTGACAAATACTGGGTTTGGGGCACACCTCGTTATTTTCCACCTACCAGCACTAAATCAGTCCCTAAAAACTGCAATAAGTAAAACATCATAAGCATGACAGAAATCAAAGATGCTATAGTCTAAGGTCTCTGTGGGGTTTTTCCCCCACTAAGATTTTCAGTCACCGTCTCACTGAGAATTAGGCACTGGGTGCAAAATCTTTTCTAGAAACTAGTGATAGTTCGTTTTATCTCAGTACTGATTAAAAACTTTGACTGTCACCTGGCCACACCATGTCCTATGTGATCAGTCTGCTTGAAAGGTGTTCATCATAAGACTCACCATTTTTCATATTAATTTTGGTAGCTCTCTCATCGGGTTGGACAGACATGGAGAAAAGTCTCCTCACTTCTAAAGGATAGGTATGAGGTACCCTAATTTCAACAAGAAGCTGGCGCTGCCCTGGTTCACGATGAGATGTGCTGTGTATAGAAACAGCTGTCAATGTGTCTCTTTCACAAGCTGTTAAGTCATCAAAAATAAACCTTCATTGATCAGAGTTCATTCTGTGTTGAGTGATTTTTTGGCTGCTCAGTGCTGGCCTAACTCTGCATCTGTTAAGTCAAAGTGAACTCCACTATTAACAGAATTAGGCCAACTGAGTACTTCTGAACATCACACACTTCATATTTTTTGAGTATTAATTTTGAATTTTGCATCTATAGCTTTTGCTTTACTAAAGCAATTTGTGGCAAACCTCTTTATCTAAGCATCAACAACCAAATAGGTATAAACTCCATCTTCATTCTTCTACTTCAAAGTAATACTTCTAATAGCGTTGAATGACATCCTGCCTTAAGGCCAATGGCAGCTATGCCTGATTAGGAAGGAATGTATAAAGTAGACAGTAGAAAAATCAAAGTGGAGATAAAGGACAAAGCACATCATCTCATTGGTATAAGAGAATTTATATATCAAGGCTTGGAGTTAGGTAATCTAATTTTTAGTTGAAGAGATTATTTTCTAGATCAACAGTAACTATGTCTAGATTAAACATAAAAGTCTTTTTTCACTCCCCCCATTTTTTTTCTGAAGATGTTACATGCCAACCTGCTCTGTGAAAGGGACTCACTTCTATGGCTGGTGAAATTAAGAAATCATTTTCCCTTTTCTTTTGTTCATGATATGTTTCCATTTTAACTGTCAGTTTCCCATTTCTATAGCAATTACTGCACTATTCCACGGCTTGTAACTAATATGTTGATAATCATTTAATATAACTTCCTTTTAAAACCAGCTACTATGCTGGAAAATTGGAAATTGAAAAATGTGCCTGATTTGAAAGAGCATTCTGCTGCAAGTAGTTTATGATTTGTATAAATCAACATGTATTATTTAAAATAAAAATCTACTCTCTAATCTACTGGAATGTTCAAGTGTATCCAAGAATTGTGGCTAAAGTGATCAAGTTGAGACTTATACCACTGGTGTCATAGGTTGTGCTGGACTAGGACTGGTGTTATTCAATATTGTTGTGTTTTAAAATCAGGTGAACTTTGAGCAGAATTTAGAGATGATATGCTGCTATATGGGGTAGTCAAGATTTTAAAAGTCTGGAGAGGGATTTTGAAAGCATCTGCCAAAGCTGAGGACATTAACAGGCTAACGCGATACAGTTCTTGAAAATGCGCATTAGAAAGCTTCTTTTATTTTATTTTTTTAAAAAATCTACTTTCAGATTCTATATTAGCTTTTTCTTCTTGTGGAGATCTCTGTGTCATCGTGGACAGATAATGAAAAATTTTAAATTAATGGAGTATATCAATGTAGAGAACTGACTTAATACCTTCCAAGGGTAGAGCCCCTTTGCTTGTTATTTGGTGTTAGCTTTATTAGCATAAATTTGTGTACACTGAATTAATTTGTCTACACTTTGCCAGGTTTTTCAGTCATTCTGAATTTTATACCCTTTTTTTTCACGGACTAGTGAACCAGTTTTTTGTCTTTGTGACATACCCTGTTGTCCTTCTGATAGTTCCCACACTTCCTGACCTTGTAGATTAGTCTTCTATGTATTCATGTATAAGAAGCTTTTCTAAGGAGTGTGGAATATATGTTTGTACCTTCCATTGTGATCAATAACTTGTAATTCTTCTTTTAAAAGTGCTGAGGGCATCTTTAGGCATGATATCCCTTTGGTGAGCAGTGCTAGCAATTTCTCTTGCAGCTATACAAACTCCTAATCGTATTGTTTCCTGAAATAATAACGTTTCAAGACTATGACATGGATGCGAAGTCAGGAGTTTGTATTTTTCTAGATAGTGGTTATCACTAACCTCTCTTCAGTCCAGCTCATATTCCAAACAGGTTTTAAATATATCTGCTAATGATTCCTCTATCTCTTCTGACATATCTTTCTGAGCTCTGAATTAATTCTGTCTATTCCTGGACTTATGTCAGCCTTCAGACTTTCTAATTTCTTGATGAGCTGTTCTGGTGTGTTACTGATTTTCTTTGGTGTTTATTCTACCTCCCCCAGGAAATTTATGTCTGATCCTGTCATCAGTCCCAACCTTGTTTTATGTACAATTGAATAGAGAGTTCATTTTTAAGCAGTCTCTCCTTCCTGTTAGTAAACTGCCATTTGCCATTTCACAGGTGTGTTTCTGTTTCTGTCAGTGACCTTATGCACTTTACATGCTTGAAAAGAAAAAAAATCTTTATTTACAATTTCCTCACCTAATGTGAACTTTTCCTTTCATTTTCCTCCTTTGCTTTCCTTATCAGTGTGTCACAGTCTTTTAACTTCATGCCGTAATCTTTCTAGTTGTTTCCCCTATCTATATTTTTGTACCTTAAATATGGCTTTTTCATAAATTAATTTTCTTGCATTTTCCTCTTCATCTTCAATATATATTTTAGCACACAACGTTCTGATGCCAGACAGCTCTTATAACCTTCGGGCATGTAATAATTGACTTTCAGTACTTTCCATTTCCTTCTCTGTCCTTTTCCTCCAGTGCTGTTTTCCATTCACTCTCACCCACTGTTTCAGTAATTCTCAAAGCTGAATTCAGAGGTTTGATTTTTGTGTGGCTGTATTTTTGCCACATTGTCATCTTAATTAAAACTGTAACTAGATTGTAACCACTGTTGAATTGATTCCAGTTCTGTCCTCTTCTGTTCCAATCCTAGGTGAAGCAATAATTTCTGCTCTCAGTCTTTTATGTATTGTTTAAAGAGACAATCCTGGCTATAAAACATCTTTAAAAGCATGCTTGAAAAAAAATATTGGATACATAAAAAGGCTGTTTGATGGGCAGAATTTTAACCTGTGTTAATCCTGTATGCGTCCAAGGAGAGAGCACAACTCGGTGCAGGCTAGCCAAGGCAACACAGCCAGCGTGTGTCAGCACTGCCTGCTGGTGCTGCTCACGAGGTGGGGATTTTCCTCCCTGGCTTTTTCCTGGAGATGCCGTGCTGCAGGGTGGGACCTTGCAGCAACTTTGGGGTGGGCTCTGGTGGTGCAGGGCACGTCTGGCCTTCAGAGGGGACGTGCTCTGTGAGGAGGCAGTGACAGAGGCAAATGACTGTTGCTGTGTCCCTTGACAGCGCAGAGCATCCTCACAGCACCAACAGCTGCTGCGAGCTCTCGGAGCCACGAAACAGGGCTTTGTAGAGTAGTTCATAGAAATCTGAAGTTGTATTTTAACAATAGGTCTCCAGCCTTGCTGACAGAAAAAGTAATTTATTTTGCAGTCTCTTCACATATAATAACACAATCACATATAGTAGATGCTGTCCTCCTGCACTTTGCTATACAGTGTTAATGACTGTCACTTAAACACTTTACAAATTGAATTGCACTTGTATGAGAAACTGGATTGATAAAATAAATTACTATATCTTATAGGTTAAGGTTTTGGTTCTGCAATTGTAGCTGTTACAAATTACCTAAACTCCTTTTTATATTGCATTTCAAAGGCTATATTTTACAACTACTCTAATAAAAAATTCTATACAAAAATTGTTTGATATTAATAGTAATCATTAACAACTTGATAGATTCTAGTTAAGTATATTTGCAATACATTTAATCTTATTAAACTCGGCTCTGAGTTGTTTCTTCTGAATATTATAGGTCTTTATGAAGCTAGCAGTATAAAGAAGAGATTTCAACCATTTTCGGCCAAGAATTAGGTTTAGCTTAATGGATCAATTCTTTTCTTATTAAACTGAGTCTGACCAATGCCAAGTAATACATTCAGCATTGATCTTTGTCTCACCCCGCTGTAGCTTGCGTTCTCTTTATGTACATGAAAAATAAGGTGCCAAGAATGAAAACAATGCCTGTATAATACAAATATAGAATTTTTCAGACTTCCATTCTGCTTATCGTTTCAGTTTGTTATTAATGTCTTGTTCAATGCTTTTCTGAAATGTAATTTTTAAAAGAACTTTTCTTTCCATAAATGATATTTCTCCTTTCCTGTAATTAAGAAAAAGCAAGATGAATAATAATCAAAAAGGTCCACATACCACTGACACAGGTGAAAGCTGTGATAGGGATATCCCACCTATTTTAGAAGGTCTACGTGTATCTGTTCAGTTTTTGTATGTATGAGATTTACACAATGAAGTTTAATCTCTAAATGAAGAGAACCTTGTTACAAATAATCTGAAGCTTTGGTCTCTTGGTCTGTCCTTATAAAAATCACTTGATTTAATCTGAAATCTGAAAATTGCATTACACTGGAGACGTGATAGTTCCAATAACGGTAGAAGTTGAGATGATCTCAGTGTTCCTGCTAAAGCTCATTCTTGTGCACTTTAAAGTTCAGAGATGAATACTTTGTGAAGCCTGAAATTTCAGAAGAGAATTCCATGAGAATTTTGCCTTTTTCTTAATTGGTTGCAAAATTTCTCCTTTGCTTGACTGGAATCTCGTTCAGGGTCAGTTTGTACCTATAAACACACCTTGGGTTTTGTTTACACCATGGATCTTTTCTGGTATTCTGAGTGTGCCCAGGGGCCAGATTTTAAGTGATAGGCATAGTGTGTAAGTAATATCATGTAAAAGTTAACTATGTTATTTTTCTGAGACCAGAATTGCTGTTGCAGCTCTGTGAATGGAAATAATGGTGAAATAAAATGGTAGACCTGTTCACTCAGAATGCCAGATCAGTACTTGCAGGTTTTTTCTTGTACTTGCGTGCTTTAAATGCATTTCACATTTCGCATTTTGAAAATGTGACATACTTACACAATAATTTAGGTATTCAGAAGTGTTTATTGCACACCCCATGTACAAAGTACTGATTATAGAAAGAAGTGCATTTTTGGAGGTAAAGATCCTTTCTGCAGTTTACATTGCAATCGTATTTGTTCTTTGAAGGAATGATTCTGAATATGTTTTTGCACAGGTGATCAGTATACAGTACCCTGTATACATGGTTGCCTTTTTTATATCACAGAATATGTTATCAGATATGAAATCTAGAACCTTCTGTGATAAAATTACAGTCTTTCTCCTCTGGAATTAAATATGTGCTGCTTTGTGAGCTTGCTCCTAGAAAGCAAAATAATCGCAACACTTACATAAATCCCGAATTCCATCCTGTAGAGGGCAATGGTACACATAAATGTAATATAGTGTGTTACAGAAACACAAGCAACTCAGACCTGTAAATCCTTCCAAAGTCGATAATATGATCAGGTCCTAAATATGAGCTTGTGTGCTTGCTCTTGTACACTGTCCTGGGTGGTTAAAAAAGCTGGGGTTTTCCTTTTTTTTAAAAAAAATGTTAGATCTAAGTATTTCTGGAGTTAATAAATTACAGAAAATGTTTAAACATTAAGGAACTGTGACTGAAATACTGAAAGCAGAGTGTCCAAATTCCAGTGAAATTCAATGGGTTTGTTTAAAACTCCCAGTGTTTAAATACTTGAAAGTGGCATGGCAGTAGAGGGGACTTAAGTGGCAATGAACAGGGTGGTATGTTTGATATTAATGACTCTTGCGTGGCTTAGAACAGTCCCACAACCCTTGGACATTTATTTATGGCAGACAGAAGCATAGCAGGTTGCATTGAGAGTTAGGGATTTAATCCAGAGTTTTATTATTTTCCTTTGTTTCTAAGCTTTAGAGTAGTGCTACGTCATTAAACTTTTCTGTCTTTTTCCTCGCTAGTCATTCTTAGCTGCACATCTCTGGGTTTAGGCCTGGACATGGTACAGAGACAGCATTATTATCTGTGACAGCTGATCTCTAGATCAATACTGGTAAAGTATCCATAAAGGTTTTGCTGATTTGCTTGAGGAAGCTTGCAGGGATGGATAGGAAGGTCCTTGAATGGGGTCAGCTTCTTTCTCTCTGAGTAATAAGTATTTCTTTCTCTTCCTAGGAGGGTGAAGTAAGACAGTTTGGCATTTTGACTAATATGTAGGTGCCAGTCATATTTGCATGTTCCCATTCAACTGAAGTTGCTCAGGCTTAGCAGATAGAGGGATGTGAGTGAGAGAGAGTTAGCTGAGGTTTTATCCCAGCTATAACACAATCTGTTCCCGTAAGCCACTCTCTTTCATAGATCAAAACGACAGCTTTGCTTTTCATTGCAGGTAAACATCCGCTTGATTTTTGCAGTGGAGTTCACTTTTTCAGCTGTCTTGAATGAGCTGCTGTTGGCATAGTTGGGTTACCAGGAGATAGCTGTTCCAAGTTCTGGTGTACATTTGTTTTCCTAAGACTTTTCAGATGTCTGCAAAAGTAGCTGAATT
>NW_008650220.1:36121-56763 GCF_000695815.1 Acanthisitta chloris | reverse complement strand
CTGCTGACTTTGCATTTTCCACTGATTTCAGCTCCTCTTTGTTTCAACTTTCTTCATTCCAATTTAAAATAAGTCCCTGCCCATTGCTGTTGCCAGTGATATTTATTTTGCCCAGAGACCTGCTGTCTCTCTCTGATACAGACCTTGTCACAACGGTCCAGGTTAGTGCATTGCAAAGGCTGTGTCACCCCTCATTTTGTTGTCTTGTAGAACATGTGTAGAATATTTTGAGAAGTTAAATATAGAGCAATAGGAGAAGGGACAATTTCATCACGTTCACTGAGCACAATGTAAGTAAGTAAATGGTGTAAGTAAAAGATGACATCTTTTCCCTTTTGAGATTAGGTATATGTCCATAACCCCTATTTAGCTGCATAGTCTTGACTTGGTTTTTAGAAAATTAACGTGTGTTTTCACTGTCAGATAGAGGCAGGGATTCCATGTTTGTGCATTGTTAACATCATTCTACTGCTTTAGCCAGTAAGCACTCACTTTTTTTTTTTGCACTGTTCCCCTCAGCTGTCTGATCTCCTTGAAACAACTAACTGTACCAACAGAAAAAGAAGGTAATTGTCAGAACATTAAGCTTGGGAATCTTCAGATTAATGAAAGCCAGGAGGGAAAGGGACAAGGATAAATAAGCTACCAGGAGACCAGCAACGGGCACAGAAGATCCAAACCTGGCACCTCTCTGCCATTATGTATGTGCTGTCTCCAGGATAGAAACTTCAAAGGTCTCCTGTAAGCCAAAAGCAAACTGCAGCAACTGTGTTTTGCCGTCCCCTCTGCTAGCTCTGGAGTACACACATATGTAGCTCAGAAGTAGGAACAGATGATAAACTATTGTTTTGAATAATTAAATCTTGAGGGTGTCTCTGTTGCTGTTCTCTTTAACCTCATTTGTTTACCTTAGAACATTTTCTTAAAGTTTTATGTGCATGTCTGTCTGTAGAACAGCATTATTTTGTTCTATACTGGGGAAACTTGTAGGCATTGCAGTAAGAATTGGATGCAAAAATCTGGGGCTGGATGGGATTTAAATGGCTTTGCTTCTAAAACAGAGTTGCTGTTTGCCTTCAAACAAATGTCTGAAGTGATACTGTGATACAAAATCTACAAAGCTGTTGAAAGGAGATACATTTCAAGTGTGTAGCTATCGTGCCTCGAGAACAGGTAAAATCTAACATACGCGTTTTCCTATGCATTGTTAAAAATCTTCTGTTTTCTGCAATGCAGAGCTTCAATATTTTCCATTTTGCCTTATGTAAGGCATACACTTTTAAATACCAGCTAGTCTGTCAAGCTCTTAGTACATATGGCTTAAAACTGAAGATCCTATTTAGATACAGAGTTTTTTATGCAAATGAATGAACTGCTAGAAATCAATAATGTATTTGTGTGTAAACAGAATGCATGCATTGCCTAGACTTTTAACCTGATAAATGGCAGGCCCATAATAACCTTTTTTTTGACTAAATGTTTCATTTTTTAACCAAGCATTTCACTTGCTGTGATAACAACATATTTCTAAATTTTTTTCTGTTTGTATACAAGCCTACCAGGACAACATACAGTATTCAATCAAAAAATGTCTAACCCGCATGCCAATACTGTAGGGCTGTTGGCTACAGAGAAATTTTAGTCAGAACAATGGAAGGAGCCTTTTTGACTTATTAGTGTGCTGTTAATCCTACCAGAAATGTGTATGCCCTACTCACTGCAATCCAAGAGATTTCTGTCTGAGGGAAGATTTGGGCTGGCCAAAATTTAATGTCCCAACAGATTTAAAGGTTGGATTTTTAAGTATAAATATTTCAATGAAATTGCCACTTGACACATTTTAAAACAAGATTTGCAACAACTTTTTCTCAAATTTTATTCTTAGTTTGAGGATTCTTATCCCCATATTAATATTTTGCTATGTCTGTTTTCTAGTTTATGTTTTCCAAGTGGCTCTATCACTGTGTAACTTCAGAAAAATACCGGTTTTATCAACTTAGGCACAAACCAAGAAAATAAAAGTATGGCTATTCACATGGTTCCACTTCCAGGCAGTAAACCTTTGGGTGGGGTCAGGATTATTTCTGTGCATTCAGCCAGTAGCTGGCTCCATAGCCACACTGTGCTGAGGAGCAGGGAAGCACATGTGCTTGGCAGAGCAGCCAGCTCTTCCAAGGAGATACCTGCCTGCTCTCCAGCCTGGAAGACAAGGAAGCTCTGGATTGTACCAGGGGCTCTTCTGCCCCAGGGCCTATGCACACACTCCTGAGAGAGCTGTCCTAATCTGGTCCCCTGTTCCAAACTGCTTCTTCACAAAATTATGTGAGCTTCAAAAATGAGCTGAAAATGAAGTTATGCTTCAGATGATCATATCCAGATTCATCTGATCTTGTAAGATTTAGATAAATGCATGCTTACTAAATGTTAAAAGACAATTAGCCATAGATTTAAATCAAAATTAGTCAATAATTGAGGCAGTGAGAGTAATGAACACTGAGGCTTGTTGCTTAGTTCTTCTCTTTGGCTGTGTTTTACACTGTCTGTCAGCTGGCTTGGAGGCCATACCTTGACCTGTCCAAAATATAATTCATTTTTAAAATATCATAGGTCTGGTTGAGCCCATCCTAAGCTCTGACTGGTAGAAAATCAATTATTATCCATGAGCTTCTCTTCCAGCTCTGCTGCTTAAATACATAAGGAGAAAGGACAAAAGAAGGCACATAATTGATACCTTGAATTGATAGTGTAACTGATGGTAATCAATTCTGAGGTGCTTATGTGAGTGCCCTTTGGGGTGACTTCATTATCTCCACATATACACTTGAATACTGCAAAAGGTCATGTCTGGAGTCAGTGTGAGGATCGAGGACGTACATGTGAGAAGCTCTATGTGTTAACAAATAGATGGAAATAGTTCCTGGAGATGAAGGAAGGCACAAGATACTGCAAAACTAACAACTGCAGAGCTATAGATAGGTGTCAAGGTAACTGTGAAAATGAAGCTTGAGTGGTATGTGTCATGATCAGCATACTCTGAGTAAACATATAGACTGACCCACAGTGCTGCCTTACGCACTTTCTCCATATATGTTAAGATATTTTAAAACAATTTTTCTTATAAATTTGGCAGACCAGAGGCCAGTTTTCCCCTCTTGCCTGGCTGAGAGGCCTCCAGCCATTTCTGGAGCAACCAGCACTCAGAGATTGAGAGAGAGCTCACTCCTTTGGTCTGTTCAGCCCCTCACTTCTCTCCTGAGAAAGCCATTAAAAGTGTTGTCAGGTGTGTTGATGATGATAAATAATAATGGCAAAAATACATTAGGAATTGGACCTGGAACTACCAAATTCAGTTTGTATAGACCAACAAATGGCCATTAGACAGTAATGACCTATGTTTGATCCCACAAAACCACTTCCATTTTCAAATGCCAAAGATAATAAATAAGACTGTGGAAGGCTTCTGCAAGTCAATAAGCTTAGGCTTCATCATGTCAGTGAGGAAGAAAATGTTTAGCCTTCACAAAATACACTACACTGTCTGTGTTCAACTGCTGCTTCAGGTATCTCTTCTGAGACGTGCTGCATGAGAAGACATCTGGTCTCTCAGCTCTATCCTGAATATATTCTGAATCCAGAGTACCTGTCTTAAAGCCAGTTAGATGCTGCTGCAGGTGGTGAAAAACTGGAGTGTACCTCCCTCAAGAGGGAACACCAAAGCGCTTAAGGCCAGGTTTTCAAAGTAGGCTCATTTGAGTTTGTCTTATTGCACAGCTAAGCAGTTTGGCATGCAGCTCGTGTTTTACCTGTGAATGGCAGTGTTGTGTACTGCTCTTTTCAGAGGCAAAAAAAAATGTTTCCCAAACTGTTCACACATGATTTCTGCTTAGTTTTCTTGGTCATACAAGTTTTGTTAGCAGTTTCATTTGTGCATATAAGATACAGTTTGAAAAAACTGCACATGTAAGTGCACTACATAAGTAGTCATGCAAAGAGATGATGCATATAACCTGAAACTAAATTAAGTCAGTTTAAAACCGTACCTTTAGGTGAACAAATGTGCCTTTGTGTCTAGAGGAACTTTTGAAAACTCAGAAAACTGAACTACTAAAAACCCTTGAACTGACCCCTTGTATTGCCTTTCCACACAGAAGGAGTGTTAGACTTCCAAATGGATAATTTTGAATATTTTTCTAAGCCTCTTTTCAGTTTTTTATATTACCAGTTGTTACAGGGGAGATTTTAATAAGCAACATAATAAAATATGCACTAATAAAGCACATTTTAGTCTTATTCCTATTTAACCTTTTTAAAAACCAGAAGATAAATGAACCATTTGTTAATCCAAAAAAACCTGCTTATAGCATGAACATTTAAATAACTATATAATTGCAAATACATATTAAAATAAGTTCAACAATTTAAAAACAATTAAAAATCACTTACAATAGTCATCTAATGTATACTTAAAGGTGAATACAGATTGTATATTTTTCAAATGGATGGAAAAACTGTTCCAGCCACTTGGTGTGTGAGAAGCAAATGACTGATTGCTTTTCTGGTATTAAACTGGGGGACTGCAAACATTAAAAAAATCACTAGACCTTGAATTATATCAAAATATAATTGGAATAAAATAATTCAGAAGATAATTCAGTCTTGCTACTAATGTCGTTTACACAGATAGCAATGCTAATATTTTTTCCTTTGTTGTAGACTTAGTCAGTTTAACTCTGTGGGTGCCAACCTGACCCTCTGCACCATGGAGGGTTTCTGTTTAAAGGTCAGCTTTTTGGTTTAATTTTTTTCCCTGGAAAACATACAGTATTCTTGTAGGTCTCTCCTGTGACATTCAGAATAATGATGTTGATCCTGCAACACTCAGATTTCCTAAGATTCTTAGGAATTTAAAGGTCTAAATAACCACACAGTAAGAATTTTCAAAGCACCTGGTTTTGGAAACCTGGTCTTTATGCATTGGAGTACTTTTGTGTACCTTTAAGGTCATGGAGGTGTTTTATTGAGAAATTCTGAAGCAAATAAGGATGACAGTTACCCTGCCCACACCAAATGATGTACTGCTTTGAGTATAGACTTTACCTTTTGCTCAATGTTTCTATATTCTGCTTTCTATATCTGTAACAGCTTTGCCATGGCCAAACCTGTTTAATGTCTGGCCTGGTAACAGAAAAAGAACGTCCTGAGTTTCAGAACATGCAAAGCTGCCCTTTGAAATTCACAGCCCTTCAAGGAGCTCCAAGTTTGGCATGCAAAACTCGGCTCTCCAGTATGACTAGTTGCTCTTGAAAACTGTGGTTAACATTTGAAGAATTTTCAGTCAGCAGATTTCCAGACCCGAAGTATAAACAGATGAGTGGAAGTTGTTGTAAGACTGAAATATTTACTCACTCTGGCCCTCATTGAGGTGACCCAGAGATCGATGAAAGCATATTGATGTTGTAGGAGGCCAAGGTTCAAAACCAACGAGTATATACTCCATGCCAGCATGCAGATATATCCATACCCTGCAAATGATCTCTGTTCACCATGGATAAAATTATATTGTTGGCTAGGAAAGGAAGCAGTGAATGCAGTGAAGCAGTGAAGGTTTGTTCTTTCATTACTGGTTGTAGAAGGTCTTTGAGAGGCACAGTATTAAAACAGTGAAACTCAAGAGTCTCAAGAATCAGAAGAAACATTGTGGTTTTACCTTTTTTCACTTTATGGAAAATCCCAAGGAGTGTCCAAAGGTGGAAAGCCATGCAAACTAAAGCACAGCTTATAGAAAGGGACTTACACCTTTACAGCCATACCAGAAGTTGAACCAGGGCAGTTCATAGCTGTATGATGGACAACATTTTCCCAACTAACTGAGCAATGAAACTCTTATTCTGTTGTGTCTGTCCTGTGACACAGACTTTGTGTGAGGAAGAGAAGGACTGCCCTAGCTGCCAGGATAGAATTGAAAGCAGGAACTTCTTTTTCTGTATGAGGACATACATTGCTGCTAACCTGATGGATACTTGTCTGCTGCAGTATTTAGGAGCTCCTGTTAAGTTGGAGGCAAAATGCTTCTCTTTTGCTCCTTCAAGCATGTGTGAAAATACTAAGATTACACTAAGTGATGATACAGTCATGAGCTGAAAAGAGACTAAAAGGAAAGTCAGCTCCAAAATCCAAGGCCCTGCACTATCTGAATGCTTCCCCCAAGTTTAAACAGAACACACTTATTTTAAATTAGGATTAAAAAGCAGTTTCTCCCCAATGTTAAACAGAACACATCCTATTTAAAATTCGGATTAAAAGCAGTTTTTTAAAATGTGACAACCCAGCTGACACTTGGAAGTAGTTTTTCTTGGCTTGTTTAGACATCATGTTCTACCCTTGGTAGATTAGCGGGTACAGAGCATGCTTAAGTTGGCTAATTAATTTCAAAAGCAGTGTAGAATTGACTAGCAGGTAATTTAATCTAAAAATAATTAAAACTATTGAAATTATTACATTGTTGTTTAATTAATATTAGTTAATATTGTAATTTTCAGCCTAAATTATGCTGATTAAAGATTTCTCTCATAAATACCAATAAAATTAATTACAAATTAATTAAATTTGCTAAAAGATTCTCATAATGGACTTCCAGCTATTCTTGATTTTTGCAATAAATAAACAGAGGCATTATTAAGTGGTATATCTTCCTGGGGGAGATATTTAAACATGATATGCAGATATTGCAAATGGAAGGATTTCCCATGAAAATAGGTACACTTAATAGCAAAGGCTGTTTTTTCCCTTCCAGTGAAAGAAAAAAAAATAAAAGAGCTCAAAAGCAACGTTTTCATTTTACTATTTGTCAAGATAAAATGCTTTTCATTCTGATCCATCTGAGATTCCAGGAAGATCTGTAGAAACGTGGCAGTTGTGCCTTCCTCCAGCCCCAGTGTTTCGTGTTGTAAAGATTGTTTGTAGTAAATGATGCACTTCTGTACAGTTTGGCAAAATAAAGTCCATGTTGTTATCTGGATGTTGGGACATTTGCATTGGTCATGTGAGTAATTCCTTGTGTCTAGGGGAGTAATGCCCACAGTTAGCAAAGGGCACTGCCACCATCACCCCAGCACCACCATAATCACCTGTAAACCATATCCCCAACTGCCACATCCAGATGCCTCTTGAACACTTCCAGAGAGGGTGACTGCACCACCTCTCTGGGCAGCTTATTCCAATGCCTGACAACTCTTTCAGTGAAAAAAAATTTCCAATATTTAATCTGAACTTCTCCTCGCTCAACTTTAGGCCAGTTCCTCTCATACTTTCAGTTGAGATATGGCAGAAGAGATCGACTGCCCCCTCACTACAATCTCCTTTCAAGATAGTCACAACTGGATAGTTTTTGCATTTCAAAAGACTTTTAAAAAGGGTGTAAAATAGTGTTTCAATGCTACAGGCAGAGAAAAAAAAGAGACCAAAAGGAAAGACACAGAAGCCATAGAAAGTTATCTAATACAACAATAGGGAAGGATTAATGTCAGGTTGGTAACTTGCATTGGTGACTTTGCTCAGGTATTTCTCAGCTATCATAAATTTCCAGTGCTAATTTATGTAAACATCAACTCCTGGCAAAGCAAGGAAAAAACCCAAGCTCTCCTGATTTTGATCACTGCTTCCATTTCAAATCAAATAAAAACTGGCTACCATCAAAATGCTTGGTAGAATGAACACCTACAAATAAATTCAATTACATCAAAATCTTTTCTTGCCAGAAAACCCCACAGTTGGTTTTATGAAACAGAAGTGTTTTGTTAGCTTTTCTTCAGTTGCTTTCACATTGAGTTTCCTCTCTTTTGTGGTGCTACACCACAAATCAGGTGATAGCAGAGGTGATAACAGGTGTGAGAAGACCTATAGTTTAGCCATGATATGCACCAGGTTTTGTCCCTTCTGAATTAAGCACTGTAATTATAAACTACACTTCCCACGATTCATCTACCACCCTACAGCCCTTAAACTCTTTTAAAGGGAGGTTTAAGTAAATGAGTGAAGGGAAGGTGATTTAGTTGCTGAGTTTTGTGGGAGATTTCAAAGGAAGGACTTAAGCTACAGTTCCCAGGAGCTGCTCTGGACATAGATGTATGTAATGTGAGGTTGTATTGTTAACAAACTTATTTTGGCACAGTTCAGTAAATCAGAATCTTTCAGTTGTTGCTAAGATAACCTAAAATGATAATGTGAATATTGCAAATCCCTTGAATACAGTCTATTTTGCAGTGTGTTTACTGCCTTTTTTTCTTTTAGGGTTTTTTTGGGTTTTTTTGATAGAACCAATAAAGTGGGAATTCTTACTCTTGAATCCAAGAGTTGCTGGCATGCAGAATTTCCACTGAAATTGGTGATGGGGTGGTCACAGTATGGGCTAGCTTATGTTTCATTAAAAGGTTTTCCTTAACTGGACTTGATCTTATGGTTTCTTGTGCTTCTCTGGAACACACTTAAGTAATGAAACTCAAATGAAAGTGTTGTTCAGTTAATTTTGATTATAGTCTCTATTTTGTCTAAAATACATTTTTAATTGCACTATTTCTGGGGAGCTAATGAGGGGAAAAACTTGTTTCTGAAAAATTGAATCACAGCTGTAGTCGCAGATAAGGCTGACATTCAGTTCTTAGAAAGAAGCAATCAATGTTGAATGTATCAGGTGAGTTCATTTCTCTTGCTCTGCTTTAATAGCTTATAAAGAAGATTGATTAAGTTCTTGTCTGATAGATCAATAAAGGAATGAAACTGAGCTTTCCCTCCTTCAAGCACAGATTTTTCATCTGCTAGGGAATGTAGAAACTGAAGAGAAGTAATGCTAACTTGAAAAAAAATCCCAAACACTGGGATTCTAAGGAGCTCATTCCTATTGTATTGCTTACATAGCATAGAAAACAATAGCCATAGGATTCACATGGAATGCCCATGCAGCTTGGTTCCTTTTTCCATACCACTTGGCTACATTCTTCATATCCTTATGCTTTGTAGACTGGTGCAATGTGTGTGAGATTTTATAGATTGAGGAAACAATAATTTTGGTGTTTGTATCATGATGATGCAAGCTTAAAAGGGGACAGCCTCTTAGCTTCCAGCCAGGGAGGGTAATGGATGGTTTTCTGGTCTTTGGAACCATCAGCAATCATGTTAGTCTTTAAAATATGAATTTTAACAGAGTGTCAGTGCAGGTTTCTGCTGCCTCAATTTATTTAGTCTGGAAATGGCAAGAAAGCATCCTAGTAACTCATCCTCTAGCCAAACCAGTGTGTTCATGTCAATGTTTGGTCCAGTTTGATTTGACTTTTTTTTTTTTTTTTTTTTTAATGTAGCATTTCATTCCCTCTTGCAGTGCTCTTCGGTGTTCCAAAAGAAACAAAACTTGTGGAATATAAAACAATGTGAAGGTGAAGGGAAACAGGAACTGTAAACTGTAGCATCTGCAACTGCAGAAATGTCATGGATATGAGAAATGACAGAAGTAGCATAACATCAGTATTTTATTTGTACATGCAAGCATTGCAGTATCTTATGTGGTGGCCCATGTGTTTTATTTACTCTTGTTGTTGGCTTCTATGGTTGTGTCACACACCTAAGCAGAGTCTGCAGGTCTGGAGCTATGAGCTGCCTTTGCAGAGAAGAACATTCTTCTTTAGCATAATGTAAATGTGAGAGACGAGTTCAGCATTTAGCTGATTTGAATAACACAAAAGCCCAGATATTGCTTGTATCTGAGAAAAGATAGTCAACACATGGACTATGGAGACATCCAAGATGCTAATTAGCTGTAGACAGAGCTAACTATGCAACTAGCTGCACAGTTCTCATTTTTCTCTCTATATATACACACACAGGAACACGTTTTCTTTCAAGGACAGTTATTTTGAGACCTCCCTACATGATGTAAAATCCAAAGATGAAAGCGAGCGAAGTATCATGTATTGCTTGTAAATTCCTGATGCATTCTTACTGCTACTAGAGTACATATTCAACTTTAGTCTTATTGATTTATTATTGATTTTTGTTAATAGTGAAATTTCTTGATACAACTTGACAGACTGCTTGTATCGGCAATTTCAATTAGATCTCTAAATAACTGATTGTATAGACTGTCAACTTCTGTCTTTTCAAATTAACTTTCACATCTCAAGTCCTGAGTATTCATCTACATCAAGTAACTTTGACCAGGCCCTTCCCAGCCCCACAGTGACATGGAAAGATGTGACAAAGGAGGATTGCTTCCCTTGTGCCCACGACTCTCAATATTTTTTGAATTTGAAATAGAGGATTCTGTTTCATGATTATCTGCTGATATTTTTATAAACAGTTTGCTTATTTTAAAAATTAAAACGGAGTGTGTTCCTAGGCAGACGATGTTTTTATAATGTTCCAGAAGAAATGGTGCCTGCTGCAGAAGTTGATCTCTGCAGATATTCAGCATTACTAGGAAGAGACGCAACTCTCTTAAAGATCATTAAGAGAGCAAGAATAAGGGTGGTCATATTCCATCTGCAGGTCTTTAGTCATGGATTTGAATTTGTATGTGACTAGAGTCTTAATATAATAATAAAATCAATTGGTGACATTCATTCTTTGGTAATCATGAGACAAAACCACTGTGCATTACACAGTTCCAAAATGGAATCCAGTGACGCATGCTGCAGAACTTTCATTATCACAGTTTGCTGCTGTTAGAAGCTGCTATGTTTTCTTTTTTTTTGAGAGAGAAAATTAGGCTTTATATTTCAACCAAGTATTTGAACACAGTAAGAATAACATCTGTTGCACAGAAATGCAATTTTCAAAGATATTTGCATTTTCACCAATCAAGCTTCATTTCAGGGAAAAAAAAATCACACTTAATTGTATGACTAAGTGCATTGGATGCCTGTGGGGTTGCATAAAAGCATGAAGGAAAACTCTCTGTAGGGTAGAGTGTGCTGTGAGCTTCCCAAGGTTTGGAGCTCTGGTTTGAAGTGAGTGAGGTGTGACAAAGCAGTGACAAAGATGCACTGGAGCTGACTTAGGCTACTCCAAACAGGAGCCCTAAATGGAAAACTATAGCTTGTCAGTTCCTATCTGTCAGATCACTAAGGATGGACACTTTTAGGTTACTTGTCATGATAAACCAAGTTGAAACACTTCAGTCTGTTGGAATTGGATGAAACCTTGTCGGAAGTGCTAGGTGGAGTCACACCTGCTGTTGGCAGCAGTTTTATTTCCAAGGAGGAAATACCTGATTTCTTCTCCCTTTTTTGGCCTGAAATCATCTATATGTGGGAGGAATTGTCTAATTAAGGTTGGATAAAGGTACATTACTGTATTGTGCCCATAAAATCCCAGTGTGGATACTCAAATCTGTGCAGCTCTTTGAAGGTGTAGACACAAATCAATGTATCCAGTTCAACTCAGGGAACTATGTTTCTAATACTTTTGTTTGTTTGTTTGTTTTGGGGTTTTCTTTTTTTAGTCAGTTGTGGGGTTTCTTCCCATACTACTTTTACCCACAAAAATAATTTACCTGCATTTATTTCCATGATTGCTGTCTGAGCCTTTGATTTTTTTCTAAGAAACCGGGATCTCCTTGGGCTCCTCACCAGGGAAGGTGCCCAGAGTGCCCAGGAATTCTTATCCTGTCTGGTATTCACATAGGAAATGTGAGAGATGTCACATCTTGATGTTCCTCACATTGCTGTAGTACTGCGGAGTCTCTAAAGGGGTAGAAAGCCTGAAGGGAGTGCTGGTATTTATTTTCCTTGCAGCTGCTGGTATTCCAGACCATCTTTCAGGCACAGGAGCCCTTTTAAGACCTGCAACCGCAGTCACAACTTTAAGCAGCATTTCCTAGTTCCTATTACAAAGTCCAGCCGGCTTGTGTGGACATATTGGTCTGGGTTTTTTCTTTACCCATTGTCCAAACATATTTTCCATTAAAACTGTGCATCCTGGTGCAGAGCTAACCTGGGGATGTGAAGGTATACATGCAAATTAGAAGAGACGTGTGTTTGTTACCTTTTTGCATTAGAAAACAAATGCATCTGCTAAAAATAAGTAGAACAATCCTTAAACAGAACCTGATTGTTGAAGTTTAGTCTGAACATTTTCTGTTGGTACAGTGGCTGTGGTGTGACTGCAGATATTCCTTACCAATTGGCAGGTAGGAAACAATTACTTTCCAATGTAGTATCTTGAAGACAGTGAGAGATCACATTAAATGATGTGATTTCACTTCAGAATAATTCAAAATGCTGTGAAAAACATCAAAGCGTACTTAATTTATCATTATTTTACTGTTAGTTAAAAATCGAAAAGTCAGGTTGAAACTGGTCCTTAGAAATCTCAAGTTGTTTTATTTTCAGCTGTTTGTTTTCTTGCAAAATTACTCTTTCTAAAAATCTTGTTTCTGATTAGACTAACTATAAACATTTTAATTTTTTTTATTCATTTGATATCTTGATTGAGAATAGTTTGTTTGGGGCAAAATCTAAATGGGGCTGACTGCTAGCAAAGTATTTGCAATTACCTGAGAGTGTTGTATACTTAGAATCACAGAATAGTTTGGGTAGGAAGGACCTTAAAGCTAATCTATTCCACCTCCTGCCAAGGGCAGGGACTCCATCCACTAGACCAGGTTGCTCAGAGCCCTGTCCAGTCTGGTCTTTCACAGTTCCAGGGATGGAGCCTGTTGGAATTTGTCCTGATAAACATTTGCATAATCATCTTGCCATTCAGTCTAAGAGTAGCCTCTGATATGTTGATAATTCACTTGACTCTGTAGCCTGTGGTTTTCTTGCACAATTATTTGAAATTAGTAATCAGCCAGATCTTGTACTAAATGGAAAAGTTTGTTGGGTTGCTGACATCTGAGGCATGGATTCATCTTCTAGCAGTTTTCCTAAAGCTGTTTGTACCTTGGCACATCCTCAGGGACCTGTTACCTGTGCACAGACACCTAAACCCCCTGTGAGTTCAAGACACTGAGCTCCAGGCATGGCTGTGTCTGCAGAACTGTTCCCAGTGGGCACGTGCTTTGTGGCTGCACAAAACCTCCATCTCTGGAGAGGACCTGCAGGCTTGATGCAATGTTGTGGCAGTGTAACACTACCCTGTCTAAACAAATGCTTATTATTCATTGTAGGTAAATTTTGGAGTTAATTATTTGTGGTGAACCTAGATTGCTTTGTGGAATGTCACCCAGCAATGAGAGGCACACCTCTGGTGTTAGGCAAATAGCACTAAAATGGTAATAACAAGGTTCAGGTAAAGCTTTGCAAGTCAGAGATCCTCCACAGTACCAAGCACTGCTTTACCTTATTATTGAGAGAAGAAACCTGTAAGAACTTGTAACTGTGCGCATTAGCAGAAAAAACAGCAAAGCCTTCCTAAACCTGAACTGTAAGGGACAGACTGGTTTGGAAAGACAAGCATTGCAAACTCCCAGGTATTAGCTTGTATCAGCTGCTCTTGGGCAGCTTTGGGCTGAGGTTCCCTTTTATAAGCATCTGTTGGATCAGGCTTTGGCCCCACCCTGGGGTCTTAGTGAAAGGACACCTCTGCCAGCTTGGAAATGTTACAGGGACGTTCAGCAATGCACAGCATTAAAGGGTGTTTCTACTCTGCGTGAGGCTTTCTGAAATGTATGCACATGTTTAACTTCCTGCACTGTAAGTAATCCCATTGACTTCCACGAGTGCTCATTTTTGTAAGATTCAGCTTATATGCAAGTCCTGACACTCCTGGTGCATCAGACACTAGCTTTTAACAGCTCCTTTGAAAGCTAATCAAGCTGTACTTTGAACTTCACAGTTATAATTCCCTGTATTTAGCTTGTGCAACCCCACGGATGCTAAAAGTGATGGCCAGAGACTTACTGGAGTGAAGACAAAATGCTGAGAACAAGGCAAGGAACGTATCTTTTTATTTTTTTTCCTGGAAAAAAGTGGGCTTTCTTCTTTCTGGTAACTGTTACGAGAGAAAATTGGTCTCAAATCATCTAAGACTTGGGCCCAATTCTTCCACCTTGTAGTAAACTCCTTTTGGCTCTATCAGAACAAGATTGGTCTTGGTGTGTAATTTTCACAATGCTATACTGATAAATTTACTTATTTTTAAAATGGAATCCTCACTTTAAAATACAGTATATATTCCTTTTCCTATCTTACAGTAAGTCTGTTTTTTTTCTTTTTTCTCATAAGCCTTAGGAGACTGCAGCAGGGCCTGAGCTGTGCTACACAGAATGCTTCTAAGTGCTAAAACTGCCTCCTTACCTGGTATATGGTCCAGCAATACCTTTCTAAATATTGAAATGAAGTATTTGCTAGTCCAGTGCTGTACTCATCATGTGGGATATCTCACAACTATTCCTGAAGCTGTGTCTGAGGCTACTTTATGCCCATTTTAAAATTAAACACAACAAGGCAGTCAAAGGTATGCATTACATTAAGATAACATTCTTCCAGGGTCACTGGAGGCATCTGGCTGTGCCTTGTATCTCAGACTGCTTTTGAGACATTTATCTTGCAGTAACATGTGTGTGTGTTTGTTCTGTTACCTAATCATAAAGTGGCATTTAAAAATTGTGTTTTCCTATTAGCTGATGAGGTCATCTGGCTGTGTGTGCAGCTGCCTGAGGCTGGAAAATACATGGCACCTTTGCAGCTGGGGAAGACTCAGCTGCGGTGGGAGATGTGGAGGATGTTTGCTGGGTCTGGAATGCAGGACATGCAGTTCTGCAGGAGCTTTCTGTGGGCAATAGTTAAAAAACTGCACAGTGTCCACAGGATTGTCAGGTAGTCCTGTGACCTCCTGGGCATCAGACTTGTACCAGTATATGTTTGGCATCAGCAGCACCAAGATAGGTGCAGAGATGCTCTGCTTACTTCTTCTTCCCCCATCACTAATGTGTCGTTCCCCTGATCAAAGCCTAGGTACTTGGGCTTACTCAGAATGTTAATTTTAGGAGAACCTCGTGTCCTGTTCAAGAGTCATTTTTCTGCTACAGCCAACCTCAGTTAATAGAAGGGGAATGAATCCAGGTTACAACTGCCTGGAAGAAAAATGCTCTTAGGTCCCTCTAATCCACTTACCAACTCGTTTTTAGGGTCACAGAGATGAGACTCTAGTGAGCACCACATTTCTGTCTTTTTAATCCACTGAAGATGATTAAAATACAGAAAGGCACAGTATCAATATTTTGGAAGAAGAGTTATAGCAGACAGGCCATGTGGCATTGAACAATGTAATTGGGGTTTGGAAATGGAAAAGGACTCGTAATCACAAGGAGACCCTTCCCTGTTTACTGAGTACCTTCTAATCTGTCAAAACCCGATTTCCTTTTTCTAGTAAGATATTAATATGGGTGATTTGTGGCCAAATTCTACCTTAGAATCACAGAATTTAAGTGTTGGAATGGACCTTAGAGATCATCTAATCCCAACCCCTCTCGCCATGGGCAGGAACACCTCCTCACTAGATCAGGTTGCTCAAGGCCTCATCCAACCTGATCTTGAACACCACCAGGGTCGGGGCAGCCACCACGTCCCTGGGCAACCTGTTCCAATATCTCACCACTCTTATAATAAAAAACTGTTTTCTCACATCCAACCTAGATTTTCCCTCCTTCAGTCTGAACCCATTACCCCTTGTCCTGTCATTGCAGTTCCTAATAGAGTCCCTTTCTGGCTCCCTTGTAGGGCCCTTCAGATATTGAAAAGTTGCTATGAGGTCTCCATGCAGTCTTCTCTTCTCCAGGCTGAACAGCCCCAACTTCCTCAGCCTGTCCTCACAGGGGAGATGCTCCAGTCCTCTTACCAACTTTGTGGCCTCCTCTGGACTTGCTCCAACAGGTGTCCTTCTTATGTTGAGGACAACAGAACTGCACACAGTATTCCAGGTGGGGTCTCACGAGAGTAGAGTAGAGGGGAAGAATCACCACTTTGACCTGCTGCCCACACTCCTTTTGATGCAGCCCAGGGTTCCATTGGCTTTCTGGGCTGAGCGCACACTGCAGCTCATGGTGAGCTTCTCATCCACTGTCACTCCCAAGTCTTTCTCCTTGTCACTGGTGGTTTAAATTACTTACCTTGCAGGTAACTGTCTTGTAAAGAGTCTCAGCTTGTGAGTGAATACAGAGAAGGTGCAAGAAGTCTGAAGTGGCCTTTTTCCTTTTTAGGGATGCTCCCAGCTGTCCCTGGCTGTGGGACACTGGCACAACACTTGCTGGTAGTGCTTCTCTGGCAGATAATGGTTCTGAGTATCTGGACAGGAGGGATAAGAAACAGAGATGGATGCAAATGTTTATCTGGCAAGAGGAGAAAGATTTGGGAGAGGCCAGAAAACTGTACAGGGCACTGGGATGTGCCACTGTGTGCGCTGCTGCATGCAGAGTGCTGGGACTGAAACCTGAGTGAGATGTACAGGGCAAGAGGATGTAAGTGTGAGATTTTCCTTTTAGAAAGACACAATTCAAAGTAGGTTTTTAAATTCATAGTAATCTGTCACAGAAAGGGGTGATTTCACTTGAGAATTCTGTTTAGCAAAATGGGATAGTTTTTTGGAAGGCTTTAAAATGGGCTACATTAGAGTTTAGAGCCTTTTAAGATCCTCTCATCCCTGGTTTTGAGATGCATACAGTTTTTATTCCTGAAGCTTGCACATTTTAGCAACACTAGCTTTTAATTCATTATACAGCAGTATGGAGCTGTTGAGAGAGACATAGCAGCTTGATTCATTTGAAATCCTAGGACAAATAGGCTTTAAAAAGCAAATGCATTCATTCTGACACTAATTATGTGTCTTTCCCACATGTCGTAGTATCTTGTGTCACAAATTGCTCTCATTTGCTACTCAGTGCAGAATGTCTGAGACACGATGAGTGCAGCACAATGTGCTTTAACCAGGTGTAGGACAGGTATATAACCTGGGGAGAGTCGAGGAGCCAAACAAGAAGAAATTTTGTACCAAAGGGATAAAAAAAATCTCTCAACAGTTAATAATTTTTGCTGGATTTTAGGTACAATTGCAGCTTTGCAGCATGTAAAATATGCTGCCCAGCAAACAGAAGTGAGCATCAGGGTCTTAGCTGTTTCACTTGAGGTTTTTGGGGCTGTAAACTCAAACCAATGTGCATCTTTTCATGGAAATGCTGATGACCTGCAGCATCTTTTAGGAATATGTATTTTCTTCCCAAAGTATAAAAGCTACATTGAGTGAAAATATGCTTTTCCATGTATGTGATGCAAAGGATTTTATGTATTTAAGTGAATTAGAAGAACCTTGTGTTACTGAGCCAGCGCTTGTTGCTGGATAATGGACAAGACTGGTATTGCTCTTCTGTAACTAATCCTGTAATAGTGTCACAGGTTATTTGGTGCCAACTGGTGTTTCTGTTCTCCTCGGAGAAGAGCCCCTTTCCAGCTCAGAGCAAAACTGCCAGAGATTAGAAGTTGACAAAAACCAACATGAGGAAAAAAAAAATTTTAACAAAATCACTAAAATTAATGGTGGTTTGGTTTAATTTTAAGTAAACTGCATCCGTGTTTCCTGTGGGAGGCAGAGGCATCCTCGTTATGTCCCAGAGTTTTAAGCAGCAAATGTCTTTTCACCTGTGCTGCAGTACTCAAACCTGGCATGCTTTACACGTAATGCAGTTTGACAGTTCATTTGAAATAAATGTGCCGATAACCCTTAAAAGTGGTAATAAAATACTCTTTGCTCTACTGTACAGATGATTAATACCACTAAAGTAATTAAATTCCATTAGGCTGGGGTTCACATAACCAAGGAATTGGTGCCAGGATTTAGCAGATCTCTAGTGAGGACAAAAGACTAATGCCTTTTAAAGCCATGTTTCACAAGTAAAATCCCAGGAAAGTCTATATTAACTTAGGACATCTGCTTGTTGTGATTGTTTGAGCTATTGATGCATTGGATCATTAGCAGGGGAGTGTGAACTACTGTTTTTCTGTTGACAAGGATCTCTCACCAGGAGCTGGGAGCGTTCTGCAAAGGCAGGAAAAGCAGAACAGGGCAGCCAAGCTGGGTCTGGTGCCTGGGCTTTGACTTACAGAATTATTGCTAACTGTACACTCTCTGATGGTAGGAAACAGCATTTTGCCCCCAGCCATTTTTCCCAAGATCAGAGCCAAAGTAACTCTGTCTCCTGCTGTTTTGTAGCTGTAGATTCTTAAAGACTGGCATTATTGTAGTCGATGAACAGTTTGCCCCCGTTCAGATGGCTGCAGTAATGACCCACAGGGGAGGCAGTGCTTAGGCGATGCTGACAATGTGACCAGGTGCTGCAACATAAGCATTTCATTAAATATTGAAGCAATGGTTTTCAGTTACAGTGGCAAAAAGGAAATTTGGTCTATGTCCAAATATGTGGCTATTTTTTTTTTTTGATTCAACCTCTTCTAATCACATTACTTTTTTTTGCATGACCTTTCTCCTGCTAATTAGCTGCTGCCTTGAAAAGCATTGTGGGTAATATATCTAAGGTAATTCAACATTCCACTTTACACACTGGTAATCATTCTTAATGTATGAATGATTTATTTACTGCATTTTTTTTGTGAACTTAAAATATGCAAACCACAAAAAACCTCTATCTTTATTATTACCATACTTCAAATCTACCCCAAAAATGAAAATAACTTGGATTTCTGTTTGAAAATGACAACAACAACAAAAAGATTTGCACTACAACCTGTATCACTTCCATGCAAGCTGTTGTAACCATGTAGGAAGTGAGTGTTGTCAGCAGGTGCAACAGAGGTCTAAAGGCTCATTCCTGTCTTGGATACCCCTGAGTGTACTGCCTGGTGGTGGCTGTAAAATCAGTTACTCCACATGATGGTGGTAGATAGTATTAGACGATGCACAGTGCTTGCTGGTACTCATGCCCATAGATAAAAGTGTAGGCTCAAACACCACCTTTGGCTAAAATCCAAAGAAATATTAAACTCCAATATAACACAGCCATCCTTCATACATTTTGAAAGCCTAAATTATCCAAACAATCAGAAAGGTGTGCACATGCCTAGGAGCTTGTGGGCACCTCCTGATTTTTTTTTTTTTGCTTTGGTTTCTTTTTCTAAAAAAGAAAAAGGGGGGAACACTTGAGGAAAATTAGTTTTGACTGTTTTTTGGTTTGTTTAGGTTTTTTGTGCAATCATTTAACCTTATAAAAAAGATTAGGAGTGTTATAATGTTTTAATCTAATTTAATGGTGTGATGCAATGCACAACTGGATAGTACAACTGTGCTTTACTATATATATGCTATAGCATATTTGCTAAGCAAGTTGCAGTTTTCATTGTGCTACCTTTGTCATAACTAACTTCTGTTTATGAAGTTACCATTAAATCACTTAGAAATGAAATAATTTAAAAAATATAATACATACTCTTCTATTCTTTACCATGTAGCAAATATATTTCAATTCAGTACAAATAGTTTCTATAAATGTGATCCTGCATGTCAAAGCTTTTTTTCTTATCTTAAAAATGTTTTACAAAGATGCAGGTGCACAAACAGACAGAAAAGTATTTTAGGGGGAAAAAAATCTTATTGCTCTGCTAAGACCTGTGTTTTACACAGGCACTGATAGAGATTTGAGTAAACAGGTCCTGTTCAAAGTTACACCTGGTTGTAGCTTAATTTCAATAGTTTGTATGGAGATATTTTTTCTCTCTTTTTAAAAAGTGTTTAAATTACTTTTAAGGGTCATAGTCCATTCTTTTCCTTTCCTTTAAAGGTGCTTTTTTCTTCTGTTTTATTCTTTCAAAGATTTTTTTCTTGTTTAAGAAAAGAAACTACTACTTGGGGGGAACAAAAAGTCAGTGAAAGGAGAAAGTACAGTGAATATATATAGCAAGAAGGGAAATGTCGTATCAAGATTGTTTTAAACCACTAGTTCTTTCTTCATTAGGCTTTTAAGCTACTGTTGTGGTGCTGAAATCTGGCAGGAATCATCAGAAAGAAAGGCATCAACCGGTTAAAGCAGCAGGATTATGAAATGCACAAGGCAACATCTTCTCTAGTGTTGGAAAGAGCAGATAAAACTGGTAGTGTATGAAAATGTTTACAGAATAAGTATATTACACTAGTGAAATTGCAATGATTATGTATCTTAAACTGTGCCCTTCTGAGCACTGGCCTAGTTTTTCACTTACAAGAGCAAGCTCAAATGGGTGAACTGTCAACAGTCAAACCAACAGTTATTGCAATAAGGGATCTGGTTTAGCTACAAGGATTTGAGAATTTCCAAGCACATGGCATTTGCAGAGGCTCTATTAAAAGATGTAATGAGTGGACAGATGAAGTAGTCTCACAGTGGAAAAATTTTTATGGGATGAGAAATGTAGGTTCAGTTCTTGCAGCAAACCTTCTATGAGAGCTTTAGAGGCTCTATATGCCTAAAGTTGAACTGAGTTTACCCCTGTCCACCTCTCCTGCAAAGCAGGAATTACCATTATAGAACAACTTTCAGATAATTCTTGAATATTTATTTTTTGTGTTCTTATGTTTTTATATTATGTGGTTTTATATTACACTGTTGTAAATTTTGTATTTTAGTTTTTTTGGTGTTTCAGAGCAAGAGTTTAGTTTGAAATTATAAT
>NW_008650220.1:28220-36080 GCF_000695815.1 Acanthisitta chloris | reverse complement strand
TAGAGTTTGCCTTGACAATTATAACTTGACAACCACTAAACTCTGATTCACTGCGTCACAGCCATGTAATTCTGTAGCAAACAGTTATGTGACTGAAATGAGTAACACTAGCTGGGATTCTTATCTGAACTTTTAAGGTGTCTGTGATTTAATCTAGCTTTTATCCCTGAAACAATTTATGGAATGCATATGTTGTTGATTACTGTTCAGTAGCCAGAGGACTTCTTTTCTGTCACTCCATCGGGGAAGAAATGAAAAATAAAAAGTTGGCTGGTATGCAAACTAGGTGCTCTTATTAGAGGTGGGTTTTTTTGTAAAGATACTAGCAGGTCAGTGGAGGGACTTGAGATAGTGTGTGAATATTATAGAAATGCTTTTGGCTGTTCTACTGAAACCTGTGGCAACTTCCTCATCGAAATAAATCATCTATCCTGTAGGCACAAGGCAGGAGGATCTGAACTTCTTACCTGTGGCTTTTCCTCTTGAGCCTTGCTAACTTGAGCATTATTGTTAGATCAAGAGAAGGATTTGAGTTAGTCTTTTCTATTAATCTGTATAAAATTTACTAGCCATAAATGTGTCTGTCTTAATAGTGGAGCTTTGTTATCTCTTTGTTTTGTGGATCCCAAGTTTTTACAAGCCATTACCAAGGTATTTGCACAGTAATGGATCAATCACTGCCCTGTCCACCTGCTCAGAATTATCTATCCTTTTAATATATTATTAATGTCTTTGATTTGCAGAGGCTATTTGTAGCTGTCTGTGTTGTACATTGAGGGGAAAAAATGAAAAATAAATGGCTTTATAGAGAGATGGTCTCCATGAACAAATACTTTTCATATTGCTGGGTTTAGGAAACAAAAAAACCAAAAAATTGAGGACTTAAAGGACCAGAACTATTTGCTTAAAAGGAGAGAAGAGGAGGGGCAGTGAAGACTAACAATACTATCAAATGCTGAAGCCTCTTCTTGATTTTAATGCCTCACCTTGCATTCATGTGCCTTTTTAGCCTGTTCATATGCCTCTCCTGTAATAAACTTTCAGCACTGATGAGTTATGGATGCAGAGAAACCAAGGGGCTGTTTTTTGTCTCAGGGTGCACGTTTGCTGCTTTGCCATTCTTTTACATTTTCATTCTTCATGCTGATGAGTCAGTACAGATTTATATTACCATGTTATTATGGATAGTATAGACTGAGTCTCCTTGAAAGTAATGGCATGTGATTGCTTACCCCATTACTTTCAATGGGACTAAGTCTATGTCATCCTTAGGGACTCCATCCCATTGAAAGTAATAGTCTGAGACTGCCCACATCGTTACTGTGCTTTAAATTGGATTGAATTTATACTGATCTGTAGAGGGCTGCCACAAAAATTCTCATTTTTTAAGACATAAAGTTGATAAAAGTTTTTTTGCCAGTGCTTGGAAAGTTTAACGGGGTGTTTGAAACTGTGCTTATAATATTAAAAAGGTTGTTTTATGTTGTTCATGGTCCTTAGCATTTGACCTTAGCACAAAGGGACCCCTACAGAAGCATGTTTAATGGAGGATTTTTTCTTCTACTGTCTTTTAATTATTACTTGTGTATTTTCATTTTTAAACTTTTTAGGAAGGCTTTTGTTGTGTTTCAATGACTTCTGTATTTATATTCAATTGGACCTTGTCAGTGCCCTATCACTTCCTTACTTCTCTAAAATACTGCTGTTAAAATGTGTAAAAATTATGGCATATTATTTTAAGGAAAATTACTTGTTGCTGCTTCTAATAATAAAAATATCTTGTACTTGGTTGTTGAAAGTGCCCTTTCCTGAAGCAGCAGCCCTTTATCCTATTGGCACAGAACATCTTTTTAGGAAAAAAAATCATCAGTTAATGCAAAACTAAAGGCATATGCCCATTATGGCCCTCCCTCTGATATCAGCATCTCTGTTATTTAGAACAAGAGCTTTACTTCTACCCTTACTAATGTTAGGTGCTAATGTTCCCTTGGAAAATCAAAGTGCATTTTTTATACTTTTCCATTGCCATGAAATGCAACCAGATAAAATGAAATCCATTCCAGAAAGATTAATGTTACAATGATAATGCACTGGATGAAATGGAGAGACTAAACCCCTGTTTCTTCCTAAAGCCTTGATCAGTCCTAAGAAAAGGAAATGGTGACTGATGAAATGAGCAAATTTAGCATAGGAATCAAAAAAGTATATGTATGTCCTTCCCACAGACGTGCCTGTGGTATAATAGAAATGACACATGTATATCTCAGTGATAGTCTGTCCACTTGCACTAAGTGCAAACTGGAGGGTAAATACACTGTATGCATCTTGTTTAATCTATAATGCATCATACAATATCATATGAGAAATGTACTTTTCTTTTTAGGTAATCACCATGACATAATTTATTTCAAAAGAGATCACAGCACTACAGCTATTACTAGTGATTTAGCAATTGAGTCATCAGCAGCGTTTTACAGATACTCATATTTATTAAAACCCTTCAGAAGCATTACAACACATTTCAGTCCTAAGGAATGAATGGAAAACATGTCTTTAAAGGGGCAGTGTAGACTTTGGTTTATGTTTATTGGAGACAGCAGTATGGCCAAATGTCATAGCCAGTCTCAACTCACTGTAACTCAAACAAATAAAACATGCATATAGCCCTCTACTCACAGCATAATATACCTTCTTTCATCATCATCATTATTGTAATATTCCCACATGTCACTTTAGGTAACGATCTGAGCACATATACATGTTTGTGGATAATATGCAGGTGTATATTTTTAATATGTTCTCATATGTTTGTATCCCTCTATTTATCTAATGCTTATACACTATTAAGGCTCTTGTCATAGAGGGGAAAAATGTTATTTCAGCAACATCTAGATTTTTAAACCAAAGTGAAGGTGGGTTGTCTTGTATGCACTACTTAGGTGAAGAACTGTTTCCTGCATGGATTCTTTATGTGGCAGGAGCACACGTGACTGCTCCCTGGTTTAAGAGTGTGGTGTTAGTAAAACACGTACACCTTTCCAAAAGGACTGTTGCTGTAGTTTCTCTCTGGACGTGAGAGAGGAAGGATTAGGTTATCTCATTTATCAAATGAGTTGATATAGCCAAGAAATGAACATGTCGAGTACTTCAAACTGTATCAACTAATTAAATAAAACATACTCTTTCTCCTCATGAACCTTCCTTATATTTTTATGCACATTGCATTTCAAAGAAATACATGATATATGTCTATGTAGTAAAGGCCAGATTCCACCCTGTAAAGAATTCAGTGGCTGTTCATAAACACTGTGGCAGTGAGGGATCTAAAAGAGGGATTTGAGAGGGAAGATTGTGGCCTTGCGGTCTGGGAGTTGCTGTAGCTCTCAAAGCTCCACAGGCTGCCAGCGATGCATTGGAATGGGAGTAGATGGATGGGGGAGAGGCAGAGTTAAGTTCCATCAAAGAAAGGGCAGAATGCTTTGATTTCTGGTGACAATGCCAGAGAATGTCTTAATGAGTTCATAATGATGGATAATAAACGTGATCTCAAATGCCATGCTTGAGGTTTGTGTCAGGAGTTTTTAAGTACACTGGGAATTGGGTAAGCCTGGCCCAGAGATGCTGGAAACCATTGCAATAATCAACATTGCAGTGGAATTGCAGAAATGGCAAATGTGTTCAATGACTTCAGATTTGGGACACCCCATTTGGGTGCTCCCAGAAAATGCCATTTTCCTGAAAATGCTGAGCCATCCTCAAAATTCCACAGCAGTAACAGCATTTTTGATTATGCCTCTAAAATTTGAGGTATGCAAATTTGGTAACAACTTTAAAAAGGTTTAACCCAATATTCCCTGGGTTATGACTGAGGATGATAAAAACTTGGGTTTCAATCCAGAAAGAAATACTGCTATTTATTTTACAGGCTGACACTCCAGTGTATGCATGTGTATATACTTATGCACAGATGTATCATTCTAGAGTCATCAAAAATTTATTTTCCACCCTAAATGCACTATACCTTTCCTTACTCTCGTAAACTCTTCTCGCAGGGCCAAATGCTTCTTTCCACCAGCAGTCACATTCTCTCGTAACAGCAGTTGTTTCCCTAAATCCATGGGGCCCGTGGGACCAGGTCCTGGGAACACACAGCATTACTTCATGTGTAGTCTGCTTGGAAACAAATGGCCCAAGGTGAAGAAAACTTTGTATAAGAACTTGTGTCTGCTGTCAAAGGATTTCATGTATAAGCCCATTGTTCACTCTTTAAAACTTACAAATAATAATCTAATAGCAGTAGAGGTGTATTTTCTTCACTAACATGCAGATGTGATGTCTCATCATGATCATCCTTCTTTGGCACAAGCTGGTTAATTCCTCTGCTATTGTTTTCTCCTTGGTTTAACATTTGGGGGAAGAGCAGTCCGGTGGGTGATGGCATGGAACTGGGAGAACTGTGTGTTTGAGGAACACTTTTATCCTTATCATTTCTGTTGTAAGCACCTGGAGGGTAAATCCATTTACTAGCACACCACCTGAACTTGGTGAACCTAGCGGGGGAAAGTGTACAGCTTAGTGTGGATAATGTGAAGGAATCTTCCTGTCCCTGTACATGATGTGGGCAAGTGCCTCTGACATTGTAGCATATATAGTCATTACCAGATGGGGCAGCTTTATTGTGTCTAGCAGGGCCTCAAGGGGACTCCTAAACTGTGAGAGGCTTATTTGTCTACAGGCCCTCTTGGTAATTATGGATCCCAAAGAGAGGACTGGAAGATTGAGAGGGAGACTGGTATTAGAGGGTTTGTGCTGAATGATGTCTCTTCTAGGAGGTTAGGAATTATCCTTCAGGACTAATGTGTGCTGTGCTGTTCACAGATATTACTGTGCAAGGGTTCCTGCTTGTGGGACTGACACTGTGACCAGGGTCTGGGATCTGCCGCCTCTTTCTGGGCCGCTACATCCAGTTCCGCAGGCAGGATTGATGGGAGCCATGTTATGCTCCCTGAATGTGCTGAGGCACCTCCTTCTGTCTTTAGCCTGTGTCCTGGGCTGGGTCTGTGATGTCAAGGAGCACTTCTGATTTCCTGCCCTGGCTGTTCTATTGCCTTTGAAATTTTAGCCTTTGTCTCCTTCACAGAAGCAGCTGAAAGAGCCAAGTGTGAGGAGGATCAGTGCCCACAATTAACATTAAAGACTTTCCTGAATTGCATCCAGCAGTACCATCACATCCTAAAATTATTAAAATTACTAAAATTATTAAAAATTAAAATCACAAAACATAGAAACTGTGTAGCAACACTGTGTAGCAATCAATAACCATGCTCAGCCTTTACTTCTAGGTTTTTAAACTTTTAACGCTTATAGGGACCATATGACACAAGTCAGAATGGCACAACCAGTGTTTAAACAATTTGTTGCAGTGATGCATGTGACAACTATGAAATTTAGAGTTGTTTCAATTGTGATTTTTCTTTGTTGCTATGTATATATTTTGTGTATTATATATACTTATAAAACCTTGGCAATTTTAAATTAAGGCAAGCGTTAGCTTTAACTTCTTGCTAGGTAGAAAGCAGACTTTTATTTTTGTACTTGGAGGATGTATTCAGCTTAACTCTGGAATTGTGAGTGATTTCTGAGCTCATTATATTACAGTTTAGTGCAGTGAGCACCAGCTGGTATGGAGTTAATGGCAGAGCTGGTAGAAAATGACATATAGCACATAATACATTTAACATGGATTTAATAACAATATCATGAAAAATCTTTTTCTGAATCCTTGTCCATATTAAATTGAGAAATATCATATTGTTATTTTATCAGGATGATATCTAAAGAAGAGCCCCCTTGTTTTGACAAGTAACACTGACATGAAGGGCTCTACCTTAAATAACGGCACTCCTTATGTGTTATAATAATTTTACAACATGTTTTGAAAGTAGCAGTTCTAGAATTTTTCAAGGCTTTGTGACTAATGTGGGGAAAAAAATCTGTCAAAGTGGGGGCTTGCCTTTTTTCCTTCCTCTTGGCATACTAAAATATGATTTGCTAATGACATATTTTTAATGGGCTTGGGAATTATATCCCAATCTTCGTTTACCCTGTGATGAGGTAATAAGATAACAGGTCTGACAGAAGGATTAGCTGAGAAGTCTTCTCTCTGTTCTCCCTACTCCTGTAAGCTATCAGAAGTAAAGGTCTTTTCTCTTTACTTCCAGCAGTAGGAGGGTATTTAAAAATGCCCAACAGTTTGTTTTTTGGGAGGAATATCCATTTTTAGAAATGCTTTAGCTATATGCTTAACATTTAGATTGTAACTTCAGTGTATGTATATGCATAAGATAAATCGAAACAATTTAAATGCTCTTTAAGGTGGGAAGATATTTGTAAGGAAACATTTTTTAGAAACAGAAAACAAATGTTTCATGTTTTTACAATATCTGCTCTCTGTGAGAAGCTGCAACAGTTTATTTCTATTTCTCTAGAATGACTATGTAGTCACTCAGTTGAACTATTTTAATTTGCTTCTCTCGCTTCTTCCCCACTCCCCCCTTATTTTTTCAAAATTTCTCCTACTTATCTGTTCTTACCCATATCCTGGAGGTATTTGAACCTACTGTGAAGTGGCGGGTCATATATTGCCCTGAATGTGGCAAGATTTGAGACTTTTCTAACAAGTTGTGACAGTATGTTCCACACCCCTGGCCCTTCTGCCAAAAAATCCGTGTTTCCTATTCTTCACAGTTATCACTGTTGTTGCTTTAAAATTTTATTATTCATGATAGCATTTGTGTGGTTGGAAACCCAAGCATTAAAAAATCATGAGGTAGAGCTGTAAGTCACCTTATTATTTTTTTTAATGAATACATTGTTAGTGTTGGGTTTTTGCCTTTTTTTAATTTTCTGAAGTATATACTTGGGACATACTTTCAGTTTTTTGCGTAACTAGGAGGGCTAAAACTGTTTCCCTTTTTTTTTTTTTATTCCATTTTAAAGGAAAATTAGAATTTCTTGATACTAAACAGATTCCAACAAGAAAATCTAGGTCAACGTGGTATTTTGCAGGGGGACAGCAGCTGAGTCCTGCCCATGTTCAAGCTGATCATGTGCAAGCCATGTCTGACCAGGTGCTGTGGGACTCTGCTCAATGAAGTGCTAAGCCGCAGCTAATAAACTGGTCAGTCTGCCTGAGTCAGACAGTTGTACCCCAGGGAAAACTACAAATTTTGGGAAGCCCACAGCTAGTTCACAGGAGTTTCCACCAATGTGTTTGTTAGTCCTGTTTGGACAGGGAAGTATTCTTTGATGCAGTCTTGGCATGGCACATCATAGTAGGCCTTGAAAATCAAAGGTGTGACATGGAATCAAAATTGTTCTTCTGAGGGGATCTGGGATGCTGCAGTCATACCAGCTTGTCCTCTAAGCAGGCAGGCTGCCACATTCAGTGCAAGCTGGAGCTTTTTCCATATGAAGAAGTTTTCAGTGACATGAAGTCATGTCATCAGAATTAAAAAATGGTCCTTGCCAGAGACAGAGGGGTTCGATTTGGCTTCTGCTAAGACAGATTTTTAACTATGTTTTAATTAGCTTAGTACATGTTTTCATTTATCATATTGTGCCGAGTACATCTAGTATTAGGGAACCGAAGAACACGATGTGAGCTTGCACTTGGGTTAAAACAATGAAAAGCTAATTAGATGAAATAACTATAATGTATTAATATTTATGTGTTATATTAGGTAGGTTATGGAAGTTGGGTTAATCTAAAATGGGGCTTAATAGAATTGCAAGTGCTGTCTGACTCCTTCATATACTGCATGGGGAACCAACAAGGGATTTTGCTGGAAATCCAGGAAA
>NW_008650220.1:26047-28194 GCF_000695815.1 Acanthisitta chloris | reverse complement strand
GGGATCTGGTAAAGCAGGGGGGGAGAGGAGTGCCACTCCCTGTTATTTACACAGGAATGCTATTCCTTGCCTGTTCTAGTCTGCTTGGAAAAGCCTTTGTCAGTAAAGGAGAGTAACAGGCATTTTTTCTTCTATCCATGAATACAGCCCTTTGGAGAAAACCAGATTCTGCATCACTGAAAACAGCAGGAGTTTGAGTTTTAGCAGCAGTGAGAGCAGGATTAGTGGGGCAGTGAAAAGGGATCATCTCTTTATATTTACTGGTCAAAATTATTCTGAATGGAGTTACTTGGTGCCTGTGAAGTTACATCAGGCATGAATTTGCTCTATTCCAACCTGATGTGCAAACCTGTGCTCTCATTCCATCTATTTGTTGCTGTTTCTGGCTTGGGATGAACAATTGCATGAATGGCTCCTCCCATCCCAGAAAAACTGGTGAAGAAGGGGGTTTTAATTTCCCCCTCCATCCTGTACTAACACCTGCTCTTCCTTGTCACAATCCATACAGAAAACTTTAGGGGTTGCAGGAGTTGTCATTGATGGGTGCTGGGAACAAATTTCATCATTTAGCAATAAGAGCTATTCCTAGTCACAGATGACATTGTGGCCTTGTTTGAGTTCCTAGGTTTGTGTGGCCCTTTTTTGTGTTTTACATTATTAAAGGTTGAAATTATACCTGAAATGTTACCAAACATTTGTAATCCAGCAGTTGTTCTATTTGTCTTCAGAAAAAAAAATTCCAGATTTTCTTTACGCCCTGTGACCATCTTTTTCATGGGAATTAAAAAGCAATAAAAATAAATATTTGCTTGTTGTTTTGCTGCTGCTATTCTGACCCTTGAAATAGGGCCATTGCTGTAACTGAGTGATAGGAGCCTGACCTGAGAATTTTTCACTTGCTTAGAATAACGAACCTTTTGATAGCTCTGGTTAGGTGTACACTGAGTATATTTATATATAAATGGAATCATTGCTATTCATGTTTTCAGATTCCTGAACATTTTTTAAATGTTCTGTGATATTCCTTTGAAGAAATAGTGCTCTCAATAAAAATGTTGAAGCTATAAATGAAGATAATCTTCCACCTCTCTTGTTTGAAAAGCCCAGAGAAAAGAACACTGTGTAATGCAAGTGTGTCTCAGCCTTTCGCATTGCCTCACAGCTCAGGAACCTTTACCTCTCTGCAACACAGCAGCAGTGATTTGGAAGGGTATTTTAATTTTTGGCAGGCACATCATCACACCAAGTGAAGATAAAGAAGATTTAGATCTGAACTATTATATTCTAAGCAGGTTACCAGTATGTCTTTGTGAGTCAGGGGCATTTGGAATTGTCTCCCTGCCAACACATATTCCAGGCATGTTTTATATTTCACTGAGATTGGTAAAATAAATATTTTTAATATTTTATTATCGAAAATATTTCTCCTCAAAAAAATTTTTAGATATTATTTCTATTGAAAAAAGGATGGAAGCATTTTTTTTTGCATTTGGCTGGTAATGTAATAAATAACACTGTTTGAAAATGCTTCTTTGATTAGGCTATAGGATAATTTTCCTATCCAGTTTCTCTGAAGATAATTAAAATATTATTACTAATTGAAGTAATAGAAGCCCTGAGTAATAAAAAAAAACTTTCTTCACTATAGTACCTAGCTTGCATTCAAAAATGCAAACTACTGATTTAGTTAAAAATGCATGCATTGAGAGGCATATTACTTTAAAGTTTGGAACACTAAATTATGATGGATTTGCACATATGCAGTGTATGGCTTCTGGGGCAGAGCAGTATTTCCTAAATTATCCTATCAAATAATTTTGTAACAATTAGAAAACTGATCAGAAGTGTGTGTGTATGTTTGAGCATGCGTGAGTGTAAACAGCATATTTGTAAGCAAAAATCTCTGCAAGGTGCATATATATGCAGGCTGGAATGTTATCATAAATATTCAGATTATAATCTGAAATGTACATAGTACCATGCATTATGCAAATATCTGCGTGTATGTGGTTTGGATAGATATAGGATAGTTTCACTATGGAACAGAAAGCATATGGCATCTGCGTTGTGCTTAATATTGTCAGGCTCAGGAGTTAATTTAGGACATTTGATGTGAAGGCTTTTTTTTTTCCCTCTTTGCTTATAGC
>NW_008650220.1:16299-26021 GCF_000695815.1 Acanthisitta chloris | reverse complement strand
AAATATATTTAAATGTTTGGGATGTCTTTGTCAGTGGAAGTTTTGTCAGCTAATAAAGATTGTGCGTTTTGGCCCTAACTCCGTTAAAAATAAATTACATTTTTTTTGTCTAATGTAAAATTAAAATGAATAAACATCATAAAGCTGAAACCTATCCTAGTGGCTGTTTGAAAATTCCAGAGATAAGGCACTGGGGAGCGACCATCATTCCAGTGCAAGATGTGCCGAGCTATTTTCAATGGAAAATGAAGAGCAGAAATAGAAGACTGAAATAACAATAGGCTGATTGCTTTCATTTTTTGGTGTGTAGTTTAACATTGCATTAAAGAGAACAACCGAGTTCCTACATTTTTCCTATTTCCCTGTCATGGATATATTAGCATTACATGATGCATACTAATTATAAAGTTGGCTGTAACAAGAGTTCCTCTTGTGAATCCATTTAAGAACTGATTGTTTACTATCTTTTTCTGTAAGTATAAAATTTTAATTATGCCACTGACAGGAACTGTGCGTGATACAGTGCTCTACATTTATCACTGGGAGAGGGCCAGTTGCAGAGCTGTTTGACTTTGGAGAAATCCTGATGCGCTTGCAATGTTGAGCAGCAGGTGCCACATTATTATGTACAGAAAAGCAATTAGGAAGCATATTGGATGAATGGGGAGTGCATTAATATTAGCAAGTACATTTGTCAGTGGTTTTGATGCGAGTCTTTTTCTTTTCTTTATGCAACATTAAGATTGTGGCTCTCATAAATTCTCCCCTTAAATTGCCATCTGTTCCCTTGTCATGCAGTAGTGAGGTACAGAAAAGTTTTCTTGACAAAATGAAAAGAATTTCTTTTATTTAAAGTAGAAGCAAAGGAGCCTACACAAAGTGGGAGAATTGTAGGTTATGCAATTGAGCTTTGTGTATGTTAAGTAATTACTGTTGAATGTAACATTAACCATAGAACAGTTAGGATTTTTTTTCCCCCTCCCTCTTCTTGACTTCAGTTTTTCAATGGTTTCATGTATTTTTAAAATATGGTGTGAAACAGATTTAACTAAATTGTACAAATAGGCTGACAGCCTAAGCTGGGTGTGTCTGCTCCAGGGTTTTGGTGGGGATCAGGATTGGGCTTTTGAAGCATTGACCCCACATCCCATGCTTTGGCCACATCCTGTTGGCCCCACATCGCAGGCTTTGGCTCACAGTGCAGAGCAGTTGTAACTGTCCACGGAGCACACATAACTAAGCCCTGCTAGCAGGCATTTGGTCTTGAGGCCAAACAATTGTCAAGTAAGTGCCCCAAAATACATGCGGGGTCCTTGGCATTGGCCGCTGCACCCTAGAGAGCTGCTGCTTGTGGACTATGACACGACAAGGGTAGATGTGGCTACACTGTCCTAGTCTTGAAGATATTGTGTAAAGCTCTTATGAAAACTCCAGTGGGTATTTTATTCAAGCAGTCCACAGAGCAGAGAATATAAGAGAATGATCCAGTATTGTCATCTTTAAACCCAGGGAGACAAAGCATGTTCTGTGTTCCAGCTGTGAACCAGTGGTGTCTGAGCAAACCAGTCCAGGTCTTAGGTTGTTGAACTACATATCAAACAGTATTTATTTTAGATCAGGCTTTATTTTATGGCAATTTCAAAACCTCTGCTTATTGTTCTGGCGAGGAGGTTTGTCTTGAGGGAAGATTGGCACGTGTCTCTGAGAAAGGAGCTACCTAAAGAGAAAGGCTGGAAAACATCAAAAAAGAAAGGCAGAGAGCAATTTTTAAAAATGCTGCACAAAATGTTCTTTTATGGAGGCATATGGGAAACATAGAGTTTATCTGTGTCCCTTTCTTCCCTGAAAAATAACAAAAGGAAATGCTACTTTTGTATGTAGATTGTGTGTCTTTCACCCTTTGTTGTAAATATGTTTATTTTGATCCTTGCAGATGGATGTAGAACTGGAATCACTTGTGTCCTAGACAGGATACAACAGTACAAATACTTATCTGCTGACAACTGTCAATCTCCTGCTGCAGTTTTGTGTGTGTGCTTGCATTGATGGAGACAGAGTGGTTCAGCCTGTTCGGGCTACCCACTCTGTTTCTATATCTATTTATGGGGAATAAATCCCACAAATGACATGCTCATTAATGAATGCAGTATTGGTTCTGCCAGACAACTGAAGTAAAGCAGTCCTACTTCTGAGCCATAATGGTAGTGGAACTTTAACACCTTTTCATTCTTCTTTGCTCATCTCCCTGTTGACTAAACTCATGAAAACCCAAGACAATCTTTTTTTAGAAATACTATGAAGTGAAGAATGAGCAGCAGCAATTCTGATGATGCTTTACAGAGCTGGATCATGGCTGGTGACAGGATTAGCTCCATTGGCAGACTGAATCAAAAGTAGAGGTTTTCTGTGGGACTAAGCCCTAACTCTTTGACTGTTCTCCAAGTATTTCTGCTCTCTACTTGGCTAATTATGAAAAACACAGGTGGTTCTTCTCATCTGGCAGACCTGTTTGCTTTCTGTTCCCCTCATCCTGTTGTGGGCCATTCCCAGAGAAATCCTTGTCTTGGGATGCTAGACTGGCCCTGTTCTCCGTGAAAAAAGATGTTGGATCTGTTTCTGCCATTTTTTCAGGTCTTTTATTGTCTTATCTTTGGGCATAATTAGTCTCCCTCACAGGTTGTTTTTCTAACATGTCCTCAATCACTACCTAATATTTACACACCATAAGGCTGTTCACTTCCCTTCTGTTCCAAATTTTTTTTTCCCAACAGCATCTTTCCCTCATGCTCTGGCGTATTGTTTCTCTCTCTTCTGTCCATACACAGTAGCAGTTCTTACTCATTGTGTGTGCATTCCTGTTGCTCTTAGTGCCATTGCTAAGATCTGATTTTTGCCATGTTATACAGCTACTTTTCCCCCTCTCATTCCCTAGAACATACACTGGCTTCCTGATCTCCCTGTGCTGCTGGATTAAACCTCTCATGTCAGTTTCTGCATTTCCTTATACCCAGCACACTGCAAGCCCTTCAATTCACATATAGTTCATCATACATGAACAGATTGCATCTGTTCAAAAAAGAGCCCAAATCCACATAGTATTCATTTAACCAGCAGTGATAGGAGTGAATTCATTTGACATTCATATGGATGTCATAAACTGTGAGTTACAGTGTAAGCATCAGTTAATGGACACTCGCAGGAAAGTGTTCCCTATCAAATAATACATCACTGAGCTACATGAAGTGGTTTATGTAGGTTTTTTTCCTTCTATGATTTCATCATGGCTAAGGAAGGTATGATTGCCTGGCCTTGTATTTCTTTAGCAAGCCGCATTGCTTAATGTTTTATTGATGTATTTTTAAATAATTTATCTTCAAACCTTTGTTTAATGGATGTATTTTTATTCAGAATTTGATACCAGCAAAGGTAAGTCTGACAGTTCATGTTTGCACTCTGGCAACATTTCTCTTGTGAACTTTTTTTTTAGCTCTCTTAGATAAACAATAATTTTACATGTTTTTCATCTCTATTTTTAATTACCCAGTTGATCATTTCAAGTGGCTTGTATTGATATTTAACAAAATATTAGGCAATGTGAACAACAGTTTGTTTTCCTTCAGCTGTGTTTCAATTTCCACTAAATGTGATAAATATAAAAATAAACAGTAGTTTCTCAGGGCACTGTCATTAAGATCCAAGGCGTCTCCTAGAAAAGGTATTAATGCTGTTACTGAAGTACTCTGGAGTTGGGATTTCCACAATCAGTCATTGTTTCCCAAAGCCAATTCTCACTGAAATGGGTCAATACTAACAAGCTCTGATAATGGTTAACACTTGAAATGTGTAGATTAAAATATATTTCAAGTTTTTTGGGTGCTACCAGCTTTGCCTGCATTATATGTGGCCAGTATTTATTCTTCCACTGGATGATGTCCCATTTGCTTTCCAAAGCACCTTTGGCTCTGCACAGCTTTTTCCCATGGTTGGTGCCGCGATGGGGCAGGAGATGGAGGGACTCTGGGGTCCTCATCCCCAGCAGTGAGATGCAGTGGGGCTCCTGCACTCCCCAGTAGCTAAGCATGGGCTCAGGTGTGGCAGGAAGAGAAGAATGTTTGTGTTCTCTGTGCTCTGGAATTAAAATCAGCACAATGAAGCTGTATTGGGAAATGGATATACGCAAATAGGCAAGATGAGAGAGAAATACACAGTCTTCTAGAGGAAATCTGTTCCTTAGTGATATTGTTCGGAATTCTCACAATGTGTTTTCTACCTTGTAAAATTCACTGCGAATAAAAAAGTATGTTCTGTGTTTATTTATACTTGTGAGATTTTTGTGCTTTGCCCATGTTTCTGCTGGGTTTTGGTGTATTTAGCCTTCTGAACATTTTGGGCAGTGTTTAAAACACAAGAAAGAAGTTTAAGGTTGAACTGATGTTTTGGGTGTAGCTTGCTGTAAAAATATGACCATACACATTTTCATCTCTGAATTTGAAAAGTAGAAACAAATGAAAATGTGCTGTCCAGCCTGTATTTTTGCCATATTTTATTCAGCATAAAAATAGTGTAGACATTTACCACATCCTCTATTGTACAACTTGGCTATGTCTGAACTGAAGCCCCACCATCTTAAGACAACACTTTGATGTGGGTGTTTCTTTAAGTCTTAAAGGCACATACTGCACCATCAAAGCTACTCGTGAACTTTAGGGTATTTACCTTGCTTAATGAGAAATGTTTTCCACATTTTTTTCACGGTGACATTTTTGTACCGCACAATGTTTCTGTGTCTTCTTTTTCTATTTAAAATTTAAAGAGCTACATTTGGGAGAGGAACAATGTAGGTAAAAGAGACCCCTGGAGTGTGTCTGATGTGATAGTTCTCTTCTGTGGCACCATTTTTCCTCCTGCTGTGGGAGAGCTAAATGATAGTGCCTTATACCTTACTGAATAAAGCCGAACACTGTTTCCAGCTGTGAACATGTGATCACGTTTTGTGTTTGATTTTTGCACACAAGTGTACTACTGCAAGCATACCCACACACTCCTATGCAAACACTCCGTACGGGAATTATTGTTGACTCAGTCATTAATCTCCCCTCAATTAATCACATTTAGTATTAAGGTGCCTTTCTGTGCAGAGAGGTACAACAGCCCTTTCTGTGTTACCTTCGTGGAGAATTGCTACACGACCAATTTACTTTCTGGCTAAAGATGTTGAAAGATGTGTTGAGATATGTTGTTATATGAAAACTGAGCAGAACACTATTGTCTGATCCTGAAACCCTCTGAGGATTACTCAGTAATCCTATTGATATTGTAGGGAATAAAGGTTGTAAGACCTAGCTCCTAGTTGTTACATATGTACCAAGAGTAACGTAATGTTTATCCTGGTCCTTCATGAGTGTTTTATTTTATTAAAATGCTGTTTATCTTTTCAATGCTGCTCATAAAACATAACAATATTCATTCTCTGGACAGAGCATGACTTGTATTTCAGTGCTATTATGGTGACTATGACTACATTTCTTACTTCACCAAAAGATTAAACAAATTAAAATCATGCCTTTTATTTTTACCCATCAAAATGAGATCCATTGTTGTGAAAGCTGAAGACCTGCACTTGTATTCTTCAAGAGTGTGGCATGTCATGTTGTTTGTTAAACACCCAGAACTCATAATATCCGTCTCTCTGGCTCACTGAGCAGCAAGGAAAAATGGGTCCTGAAGGAATACATTCAGAGACAAAGAAGAAAAGTTATTTTATTTTTAGTGATCAGATGGCATAATTGTTGGTTGGCGTTAAGTGGCTCTGAATATGAGGGGAGGGAGGATTAATTTCTGAGTAAATGAGCAACATCCGAAATCACCAGAGGGGCCTGATCCTTTTAGCACCAGCAATAGTGCAGTTGTGCCATTGATTTTGTTTTATTTTTATTTTAAGAAAAGAAAAAGCTAGCGGCTGTCATGAAAGCCTTGTGCTCCTCAGAGTGCAGCGGCTTGCTCCCTGCAGGCTCACTGGATCTCAGTGAGTGCCACTACTTCTACTTTCAAGATGGTTTGCTGGGCTTTGTATTATGCACTCGTAGACAGACACCCCAGAGTTCAAGTAATGCTGAGAACGTGACGGATCCCTGTCAGCAGAAGATGAGATCACTCGCAGTAAAGGACAAACAAGGCCTATGGTTCATAAGTTCAGCTTGTTTTTGTGGTGCTGGCCATCAGCATTGGCTAGGTGCAGGTTCTACATTTTTTGTGTCATTTTCCCTTTGTTAAGTGATGAAGATGGATAGGTTTTAATATTGCAGCAATTAGAGATGTCCATAGTGGTTGTATTTTGAAATCGAAAGGACTGTTTGCTTTTGTGAGAAAATCCGGATTTGGAAAGCTTGTGATGGAAGTGGTAAGTGTAAAATAGTCAGCGGATCCACAAAGGTAGCAGCAGCAAGGATGTAAAATAGCAGCAATCTGCGTATACCTACCTGTCACAGATGAGGTTACTGTGCTGCAGCAACGTCCAGGTGGAGCACTCCATCCCTCCATTCACCTCAGATGTCTGCAGGACCAGAATCTGTTCTCGGGGAAACTGGAGCCAGGCAAAAAAATGCAAAATGTGTAAGTCAGTGACCAGCAGTGTCCATCCTCTGCTAATTACAATGATTAAATATTCCTTCCAATGCTGCAGAAAGAATGTATTATATACTTCAGGCACAAAATGAAATAAGAGAATACAAGCAACAAGCAGCTCTGGCAGGAGTGGAGTGAGGGCTCTGGGCAGCAGGTGCACTTGGCGAGAGGATGGAAAGAAAATGCTGTGGCTTTGGCAGCTGCTATTCAGTATCTGCACAGTCTGTAGCTAGGATGGAGCTGGTGACAGCCTGTTTCCAGAGCATGGAGCACAGCAGCATATCAGCAGGAGTGGCAAATGGAGCTCCCATTCACCATTGCCTTTCCCTTTGTATCGTCATTCACACCCGTGCAAATAAGAACACAGCGGGTGCAGCACCAAAATAGAACAGGAGTGTTTTACCTCACTAATCACATATTTGTGCGCAAAGTGCTATGCTATGCCTGTGTAAGGGGCCTGGCAGCCAGGTAAGAGCAGGAGAAAGACTGACTGAGGACATACAGAGCAAAAAGGCTTATTAATTTCCCTTTTTTCTTTTTCTTTTCCCTTTCATAGGGATTTGCATGTGTGCTTGCATCATTATTGGTTATTGAGGCTATCTTTATTCTTCTAGCCTGAGCTCAGACATTTGGGAGGTTTTGGAAGGCTTCCAGCAGAAAAATTAGAACTTCTGGATCTGGATCCAGTCCCTCTTAACATCAAGACTTCCTTGCTGTATAGGAACTGAATCACACTCTTGACCTGTGTGTAGCTGTCAGCACCGTCTATGTGTGGCAGATGCAGCCTTTTTAGTAGCAGCAGCAAGATGATTTCTACCAAGACTGGCTCTGAACAAAGCAGATGCCATGGAGCCCAAGAAGACAGTGACAATGTTTGTATTCCTAGAAGTAAACTGGAGTGTAGTGAAAGAAACAAGATAGATGTTGCAGGAGGTAGCACCAATCGCTGCATAGTCAAAATAAGTGTTTTCTTCCTTATGAGATAGCAGTTGGCTATAATTTATTCTTTTTTTTTTCTTCTGCGTAGTTATGAGAGCTTTAATTCCAGATTCTTGGACTCCTAGGGCTACCTAGGTGTATGGAATAACATCATAAACCCCCTACCTTTCTCTGGCCTTTGGATAAGACACTTGCTTTCATGCTGCTGTTCAGCACGGGATTTCCTTGTTAGGATTTGTACCATGTGGATGGACAGTTTTTGACACATGGTACCTCATTCTGGGATTTCCTAAAACCTCTCCAGTTAGACTGAATAGAGCTTGTGTCACTTGTCAAGCTGCTTGTGCCCCATAGCAGGAATCTCAAGGCACTTAGTATTATCAAGCACCAAGCTTAAATAAGCACTTGCTGTGCAGTCACTGTCTTAGATGTATGTACTTGATTGCAGCTAGTAATATCATACACGGATGGTAACATGTTCCTTGCCCTTTAGACAAACTGTTTCACATGTCACTGTTTCAAAGACTTTGTGCATTTGCCTAGAAAACAAGAGAGCAGCACTCTCTCTGTATTTTTGAAGAATCATTTAGGCTGGAAAACATCTTTTAAGATTATTGAGTCCAACTGTTAACTCAGCACTGCCAAAGCCACCAACTAGACTATGTCCCCAAGTGCCACAGCTGCATGTCTTTTAAATCCCTTCAGGGATGCTGACTCTACCACTGCCCTGGCAACCTGTTCCAATGCTACTTCCTTCCCCAGCTTGGTTGTCCTTCTTTGGATACTCCAGCACCTCAGTGTCTTTCTTGCAGTGAGGTGCCGAAAACTGAATGCAGGATTTCAGGTGCCTCAGTAGTGCCTGGCACAGGGGGACGGTCACTGCCCTGGTCCTGGTGGCCACACTAGTGCTGAGACAAGCCAGGATGCCATTGGCCTTCTCAGCCACCTGGGCACATGATAGCTCATGTTCATCTGCTGTCAGCCAGCACCCCCAGGTCCTTTTCCAGCCACTCATCACCTAGCCTGGAGCACTGCTTGGGGTTGTTGAGACCCATGTGCAGGACTCAGCAGTTTGCCTTGTGGAAGGAACCTCATGCAATTGGCCTTGCCCATCGCTCTAGTCTGTCCTGTTCCCTCTGCAGAGCCTTCCTGCCCTCCAGCCGATCAGCACTCCCACCCAACGTAGTTTTGGCTGAGAACTTGCTGCAGGTGCACTTGATCCCCTTATCCGGATTGTTTGGTGGACTCTGCCCTGCAGCAGATCAACATGTGCAATCATGGTTTAAGTGTAAATCCAGTTTATTGTGGAAATGGAGGTACTTAATAATTTCTTCAGAGGCCCTCTCAGAACCCTTCTAAGTCTTTTATAGCAAGCGCAATATGAAATAGGTTTCTCAAGAAAATCAGCATCTTAAAAAAAATAAAAGTTATGTCTGTCAAGAACCCAGAGCATTAATTTACAGTGCAGAAAAATGACTGTCTGGCCTGCACATGTGGAAAAAGGCTTCAATTTGTGTGTGGTCACTACCGGTGGTGCCTGACAACTCAGCTGAACTCCTGCCTTCTCCGAGGGAGGGCTTTAAAACTGCCTTGATTTGGAAGCAAAGTTGCATGTACTGGTTGACAGCTGAAGACTTTCAGTTGTCTTCAGTCTTCATAAATAACATATAATTAGCAATGATTTTTTTCTAGAACTTTCAGAAAAGCCTGTAGCAGGGAGCCTACAATTGGTGAAATTTAGTCATTCGATTTATATGCTGGATTTTGCTTGATTTCAGTCACTAGTGAGAAAGCATTGCTTAAAATATTTAGGAGGCCTGGGCTAGGTAAAACAAATATGGGCCAAATTGTTAAAAGATTCTTGAGGAACTAAGGTGCAAGACTTGTGTAAAGTAACATTTCCCAGGCTGTGGCCCTAATGGATCCTGATGCCTTTGTATCATTTTGTGGATGGCTTTGAACATGTGAAGACACCTCTTAATGATCTAATGTCTGAGTTTACTTTTTGTTGAAAAATCTGTGTTGCTGACAGTAACAAGTGAAATGGGGAGGGAAACCAGCCTCGTGTCCTGAACAAGCTGGCAAAACATATTTCTCTGGAATCCATTCCGTGCCATTCCCATGAGCTGAAACACTTCAGGGTTTTTATTCTGGGCATA
>NW_008650220.1:13560-16264 GCF_000695815.1 Acanthisitta chloris | reverse complement strand
ATATACATATATTATATGACTATTAATTAAAGTAGTTTTGGTGGTATTTGGTGACTGGAGAGAAAACTGAGGAATTTGTTAGCATTACATTAATCTCAATGTTTTCAATACTCAATACTTCACTCAACAGTATTTAGAGACAAAAATCCATGGATGTGAGGATTGAAATCAATTGATACTGAAGTCAACGGAATGATGGCAGCAGCTGAGAATTTGCACTGAGATCTTTTAACTGCTGGGTTGTGGGATCAACTCTGGCGTAGAGCTGGACTTAATGAAAATTGTTACCGCCTGTTTTCTCTGAAATAATTTGCAAGAGTCATTCTGACTTTCAGCAGGGATATGTCTGCCTCGTATTGTACATAATTTCCACCCAAAGAAAGGTCAAGACCTGATGTGGAAAGAAACTGAACTCTTCTTTTACTGACTAGCCTGAGAATAAGAGAAATTTGCTCCTTAGCAGTATGAATTTTACATAAAAGTCCATTTTCTTACAAAGGAGAGGATATGCCCTTGTGGGGGTCTAGAATGGGGTGTTTCAGGGGCATGGAGCACTGTTTTAGCTGCATAGTACAGATGGTGATTCTGCTGACCTATGCTTATATAAAAACGGGGCAAAAGTTCGTGTAACAGATCTGAATAGTTGGAGGGGAAGAATCAGATGCCTTGAAATATTCTTTAGCCCACTGTTATCTTTGTGTTAAAGTAAAGAGGATTGTGAAGGTTATGCAGAATGTAACTTGACCTGATTTTCCTCTGAGCAGCCTCTGATGTTATCTTCACTTAGTAGGATTTCCTTGAGAGTTTTTCACAATGTGTAGTTATGCATTATTTGTCTAATTATAAAATCAAGAGTGCAGTTATGGTCTCATGTGTGGCTGGATAAAAATGAGGAGAAATGATGAATGAAAGAAGTAAGAATAGAAAGTGTGACAACAAGCAGTGATGGGTTCAATAGGTAATTGATACTACCTTCTGAAATTTTGGGCAGTTTGCAGCCTTTCTGTGGGGGGTGGATTTGCTAGACAATTGAGCAGAGATTGTGTCAAGGTTTCATGTCTTTTAAGAGAAGTATGACAAAGTAAGCTTGGAAGGTGTGGCAGCTGGCCAGGAGAAATGGAGTGAACGTGGGACTAAATTTGGAGACTGAGTGGTTTCTAGAAAGAGATGAAAAGCACCAGCTGGTGACTAGAAAAGGTAAGTAGAAGAAGTGTAGAAAGGAGCTTCTGTCTATTGGGATTCTAAAAAGAGTATGAAAGAGCCTAAAATAGCAGGATCGGACTGTGCTGTGCCATCGAGATGCAAAGGGAAAATGCCATTTAAAAAGCAGGTGAACAGACTGACTGTTAACTGACAGAAAGCGGAAACAAAGCTGAGGTGCTTAAGTCCAGTAAAATTACTCCACTGAAACTGCAGTGTCAGTCCTGGCCAGCTGGCCAGTGGTCTCTGCCGCGCAGTGAAGGTCAGACCTGGGGATGTGGGTGGTGCTACAGGGCAGGGGAGAGCTGTCAGAGCCCCATGTGCCAAAGCAGGGTACTGTGTTACCCTTTGGGGGATGGAGTTGGTTTGGGAAATTCACCCACTTCATGCCTGAAGTGAGAGCCTTCTTCTGTAGGAGAGAAAGCTTCTCTGCTTTGAGCTAGCTGAGATCCTCCCAAGCATGAATTGAGTGATGTTTCTTCTGAATTTGCAAATGAGTTGAAACAATAGCTCAACCATGCACAGGCATTGTCCCCTCTAATCATAACAGCCTGTTAACTAGAAAACCTAATTAAGCAGTTCAACAGTTAATAACAACCCATCAGTTAGAAGGAACATCAAGATAATATGTTTGTCCTGTTGTCCCAGACTACCTTCCCAAGCTCACTCTGCTAGGGAAAGCACAAATGCTATTTGCTGCTGGAATATACAATTTCTATTATAGAACTGGTCAAAAATCAATGCAAGAACTTTTTGGCATACTGAATATTGTTGGGCTAGTGGAAATAAAATCAAATTGCTTTCAACATAAATGTTGTCAGGTTTAGGATGTTAATGTTTGAACTTACCAAGTTCAATAAAACTTGTTAATTTTAATAGGCTCATTCTGGAGTTGAAAGTGTTTTGTTTCAAGGAACTGTCCATTTCAAAGACACTGCAAATAGAGCACGTTCTCCTGACCTGGGATCTCTTGGTTATGCTCCCTGAGGTCATCCTTCCTGCACATCTCCTTGGGATCCACCTGAATAGTGGGCAGGATGTTGGCACTCACCCATGCATGGCAGTCTCTGAATTTCTCTTCTGACCCTCCTTTTTTGTTCTGTGCTGATTTTTCCAGGTTCCTTTCCATTACATGACAAACATCCTAATTTATTTGTCTTCCAAACCTGAATTTGCCACTGTCTTTATCTCTTCACCTGCATTACCTCACCTCATCAGTGCCTTCAGAGTTATTATCACCACTCTTATATGCATATGAAAGAATTTATGCTGCTTGAGCTTTAGCTAGTTTTGTGTCTGTCTTATTAAATAGTGCCTTTTATATTTTGGGCTTTTATTTGGTCTTCTGCTTGGTGTAATTAAAACCATACATATATTGATGCTGTATTACTGTGTCTGTATGAAGGATGCAAGAGGCCAACCATTCACTGCATTTTGCTATGGAATTAATTTACAAGTTCTGAAGAAATAGGCTTCGTAAACCTGCCAAAACATGCTGCTATGC
>NW_008650220.1:1235-13533 GCF_000695815.1 Acanthisitta chloris | reverse complement strand
GGCAGTCACCTGCGTTCTTTAGAACTACTGCTCAGCCAAGGACTTTGTTCTACAGCTTTAAGTACTGTCTGTTTGTGCATATTTCAGAAAGCTTTGAAAGAACTGGAATGTGAATTTATATGCATTTTCTTAGTCAACAAGAGGTAGATGTAATATGAAGAGATTTCACTGAAGCATAGCTGTGAAAATTGTACTCTCATCCTAATGATATAAGAAGTGAAATTCCAGGGACTGGCTACAGGCAAGGTGAAATGCACTGTGTGACGGGCTATTTTGCTGCCTTTAGGAAAGAGAACCAAGGGCTTATATGTATCAGTCAGTGTATTGTCCATCTCCTTCTGTCTATGAAAGTTGAAGAGACAACTTATGAAACCATAAATCCAAAAGGCAGAGGAAGAATTCAGTGTGGTAAATGGCATTCTTCTGGTTAGTAACATAATACAGGTGGGTTTATTTTAATGGTAATCTGTTTGGGTTTTTTTAAATTTAGGAAATCTAAAAACTGAAAGATGTATTTTGTTTCTTTCGTCACAAATAAAGCACCAAATTTAGAGAATCCCTTGTGATTATCTTGGGATATGCTAAATATACTTGGACTCCAATGAGATCACTGTAAGCATCAAACTGAAGCTGATGAGAGCTAAATATTCCAAACACTGATATTTGAGTCTTTTGTGTGCTTGATGTGTCACTGAAGCAGTGGTATCTCTGCAGCAACCACAATGGGACCTACAGTCCAGTTTGCAGGCCTCCACTCCCTGGTCTGTATTTGCCCAGGGCTAACACTGGCATTGCTGCTCAGTGAGTCTGTAGGATCTGCAGTGAACACAGTAAGACAAGGTCTCGAGTGTACTACACAGCTTATCTGGAATTGTGATACAATGAGCTATGTTTTCTAGGTTCTTCATTTCCTATTGAGTCATACAGTACTATTAAATCCCAGGCAACAGTTTTGTGGTACCTAAATTTTATTTTGTTCATTTTTCACTCCTGAGCCTGGTATCTCTGGTTTGGCATAGAGAAAAGGCTGCAGCATGATGTCAGTACCATTTTTGGTACTGAACCAAAGTTCATGTACCATTGTTTTATACCATGAAGCAGTGATGTCCTACTTCATGTAGTTCGACATGCTGCCATGACCAGTCATACAACATAAATGGCCCAAAGAGAATTCTTTTTTTCTTCCAGCTTGGAGTTGGCAGAGTGCATTTGTACTTCCTCAACTGCAAGCCAATGAGTGATCCCATAAACTCTGAGGGCCCAGTTCTTGGGTGTGGTGTTGAGCAGGTGCTTATGTGTTTTGTGGTGTCAGCCTGAATGTGGTGAGAACTCCCATTGTAGTCAGCTGACCCTTTTATTCTTTCTTTGCTGGCGGAGATGTGGTGAGATCACAACCAGAGGTGGTATGGCTGAAGAATTGACAGTGAAATTATTTATAATTTAATGCAAGCAACTGCAGCTGATAATTGCAAAGGACAACTCTTACTGTTCACAGAGAGCCCAAACATCTCGGGGCAAGAACTTCATGTCTCTACTAATTCCTGATGAATGATGATCTTTCACATCAGGCAATGTCATTTTGTCAGCAAGTTGTGTCCTTACAGATTGTGCCGCTGTAGCTGAGATAATGAAGTGTGATGTTCAAGATTTTGTCCTAAAAACAACAACAAAATGCCTTCATGTTGGGTCATTGTTATCAGCTGAAATTTATTGCAGTTGAAAGAAGCTGGGCAGATGTTACAACACTCGTGCTACCCACGAGCCAGGGGGTTCCTCTGTTTATTATTTCCTGGCTGCTTGGCACATTCTTGTGACGCACAACAAACTCCCATTATGAAGGATTATATGATGAGGCAACAAGCATGTGAAAGATAGCAACCAAATGGTGACTCCCAATTACATGAAAAATTACTATAATCACCCCTGCTGTAACACCCGTCTGTTGGCAAAGTGGTTGATCCCCTTGAAAAGCTTTAGAAGACCTACTGTATTAAATAAAAATCTCAGTTCTGTGTGTAATCATAAAAATTAACACTGTCACTTTAAAAAAATCAAATTGGTATCCTAAAGGGAAACCTACTAAGCTGTGTAAAGTAGCTATTATGAAAATGTTTAGCCTTTTGAATGTATTTCAGACAGCATTTGTGTTGCCAGATTTGTCAGCCAAAAACTCACTAAGCAGATTTGTCAGTAGCTGAGGCCATAATCTGTAAAACAGACATTGGCATAGAGATTAAAGATCAAGAGAATTATATAGTTTTTGTTACCATATGCCAAGATTCTTCTTTAAAAAAAAGTTTATTTTGTGCGGGCTGTATCTTAAGGGCTGCTGCTCTTTCTGTTTTGTTGTCTCAAACAGTGGAATTTCCTGTCAGAAAAGGGGAACTGTTTTTATTCACATACTTCAGGCTCTGTGTAGCTGTCACCCTTATGCATTGCTGAGTTTTGCATCGTGTTTCACAAAATCAAACTTACGTATACAGTTCTTTTGCTTTGTGTGTGCATTACTAGAGTTTCCCTGGGTCTGCTGCCCTCTCCAGCAGAGGAGACTGCTTCCCAAGCTGTTATCATGTTGGAGGGCAAACAGGAGTGTCTCTGCTCTGCACGCAGGCTGGGAAAGCTGGGCTTCCTGAAAATAGGCTATGAAGAATGACTAGCTCATCATACCACCATCCACTGATAGGTCACTGCTTTTGGGATAGGAGACTGCATGTTGGGGCCATGTGTCTTTGTGGGCAGGATTAGAATAAATTCATGGCCCTCTTGGTACTTGGACCTTCATAGCTTTTGGAGTTTGGTACCTGCATAATAGGCTGGAAATTGGATCTTTGGGGTTTTCTTGTTCTAAATTAACAGACCTTGACCACTGCAGTCATTGGTGTGGTACTGGTGAGGTGATTGCGCAGTGACAACACTCATGAATACTTGAACACCTCTGCTTAGGTTAGCCTTGACATGCTTACATGCCTCATGTATGCTGCTATTTCTGTGGCTGACAATGCTCTGTGCTGCAATCCTGTAGGCCAACAGGAAAATCACTGGGTTGTGCAAAAATCTGCCTTATGAGGAGATACTGCATGGATGTGAAACCAGAGTGAGCTTCCCTAGAAAACTCAGGCTGCTCCAGCAAGTATGTCTCGGTCCTCAGTGCTGTATGTGGGCTGCACACTGATGAATTTTGCTGTAGGACTGGGATATGTGCAGAGAATGGGGACAGGCCTTGTATCTCCACTGCTCTTCTTCCAAAGTTTATTGTGTTTTCAGAGGTGATGGCAAGGCAGTGTTTGTGCATGGTGCTTTTCTTCTAGTGCTGTCAAATGACTTTCTGTTGTGTGTATTACACCTGCATAAAAGGCGTTTCTAATGTAAGCACGCCCCGTGGGCCTTTCAAAGGGCAGACACCACACTGAGCTTGGATCCTTTGAATCCCCACAGGAAAGACTAGGCAGAGTGCATCACAAGTATTAAAATAGTCAGAGAGAGGACTTCAAAGTTAGTGTAGTGACTTGTTCTGGAGTGTGAAGTGCTGAGTTCTCTTTTAAAAACCTTTAATCAGTGCAGTGTTCATCACACAGATGTTAGCAGCAGTGTTAGAGCTCTCTAATTGTAATTTAAGTTATCCCTGCCTAAGGGCTTGCAATTAAATTATTAGACTGTTGCAGTGAGTCCATGGATCCTGGTTGCACCTTGTGAGGGGGTATTTTCTGGTATGATGAGAAACACTGGTTTCTCCTGGGAAGCAAATGTACCATTATGCAGTTATTAGGTCCTTGATTAGATCCACTACTGATTAGGAAACAGACTTTGCAAGAGAAAAATATTACAGTAGCTTCTGTTGGCTTCACAAAACCATTGTGCAATGTAGATGAAAACAAACAAAGTTTGTAGCCACTAACTTTGATGTTCAATTAAAAACTTGCTCTTTTCAAACATCTCATTGTTAACCCTTAACTTACAGTGGGAAAAATGTTGGGAATTCATACAGCTATGTAGAAATTCATAAATGTGTGTGTATTAAATACATAGGGCATGCAAACATTTTGAACACACAATCTATATGTGTGTACACATGCACAACTCCCCTCATATTTGTATGTATGTTGATTCTTAAAGCATACACAGATACTTCTTCTGAAAGACTTCTATTTTCATTTCACTAAACATCCAATTGTATTTGTTTTCTTGAGAATTTCATTTCTGGTTATGGTTGTGGAGAGTCTTGAGGCTCTTTATCTCTCTCTTGTCACTAGACTCAGAAATATCTAATGATGAAATACAGAACCATATTTTATGTAAATGCAGACAATCATTGAATCGGTTATTACATTATTACTTTGCATTGGTGTGTCATCTTTTAAAGTAAGGGCCTGCCTGTGTAATTATTTTAAATTCACCTTTGGGTTTTTAAAACTTTGGAAAGCAAAAGCAGCCATAGATTGTTTTACTGGAGTGTAAAATAAGAATGGTTAGTTTTGCAATAAAGCTTCTAATAGGTAAATTCTTCTTTACTTTTTTTTTAATATTATTATTTGAATCCAGTTTATTTCCTGTTCATCTTGATTCCATTAAGTCCAAGAACTCTCAGTACTTGGCCTTTACCCATTGCAGAAGGTACCAAGAATGTGAGGAGAGAGAGTTTGTTCTAAATTGCCCTGTGATTCGATGACACTCAGCTCTGACTCTGCTCCAAATTCATCCCTTCAGTTCAATTTCCTTGAAATCAGTGTAGCTAAATCAAGGTTAGCTGCTGCCCTCAGACATTTGAGAGAAGAGGAACATCATCAGGAAATGCATCCTTACAAGCTGTGTGTATGTGTAACACTCAAGACCCAATGCTTTGCCAAAATCGGGGTCCAATTGGTAGCCTGCCAGGAGCACAAGAACTATTCTTTAAGGATTTTAAAAGGAGCAGATTGCAGTAACTCGCTTCTGTGGCACAGGAAAAAGTCCTGCAAAGATTTCAACAATTATTACTAATTTTTCAAGCGCTGACAGCGTGCTCAGTATGTTCAGAACATGTGTTGCTGCAGACAGAGCCAAGCAAGAGGCCTCTAAGATCAGAAGGTAATATTCTTTCTGATCCTAAAGGGCACTCTGTCTACAGTTTCATGTAGTCTCCTGGCCCTTGGGAGCACTTTGTGAAGAATCATGTAAGCTGGCTTTGCTGACATTCAGACCCGTTCTCTGATATCATTGCATGATGGTTCTTAACTAACATTGGGTTCATTAGTATTTGTAACTGTTCAAACTTTTTACAAGGGGCTTATCCAACTAACCAGCCATACAGTGGTATCAAACTGCTTCTTACCTTTAATTACCTGGATAGCACTTTTGACATGTAAATGGCTATATGCACACTAATTATCCTTGTTCTCTAAGACATACTTGTTGTTCTTTATTTTCAAGGGAAATTGAGAAAATTGGGCTTTGTTCTTGTTACCTCTGAGCCCCCTCATTATCCAGGGGGCCTGGATAATGCCTTTGTTTTGGACCTACAATTTAAATACATGTTGAGGTATCTAAATCTGCTTCGGCTTAGACATTTCTTATTTAAAGATCTCTAGTTTGCTCCCAGGAAGATGAAATATTTTTTCTGTCAATGTCCTTTACAACACATAATTTAAGTCCATTAGAAAATGGTTCACAATTGTTATCTAAGCGGTTTTCACATTGTTATCCAAATTAAATTGCATTGTTCCAATGTTCAAACCATAGACATTTTAGCTTGTAAACCAAATGAATTTTATTAAGGTAATAACAGTCTTGTAATCATGGCACTAAAATTAATACTTTAAGGACAGTTGAATAGATTTTTATTACCCAGTACAGTAAAGGATTTATTATAGCAGACACAACTACCTTCTGTGATGGTTAAAAGTGAGGAATATTTTTTGCCATAACTCTGTTTACTATCACACGCATAACTTCCCTAAACAGTCAGCCCTTGAGCTGAAGCTTTCTAAGCTCTTACATAGCATCCAAACCCCCCAAAACCAGCACACCTAGAATTCAATACTCCCTGCCAATTACAACTAAAGGGAACAATAACACAGTTTCAAGAACCTTATAATGCAGTTTAACTGTTGTGAATTTAATCTCAGAAAATTGAGTAATGATTCCCATAATGTTTATACTGGACAAAATGTTCAAGTATCCTATATTTTGAGTTTGACAGCATGCACACTTCCTTTGAGGAGTCAATGTTAGCACAGAAATGCATACCTGAATGCAGATATATCGGAGGTGGAAGCTCTGAATCACTGTGCAGGTTATGTTTGGTATCAAACTGTCATCATCTGCAGCAGTGAAGAGGACTAAAAAACCTCTGGAACCCTTGGGGGAATTGGCATCTCTAGGTTATACCAGTAAGGCCTGCTGGGACCTTCTGTAACCAGTGAGTGCCCTGAGCTTGTCAAAATCAAAATGCTTTGAGGAACCAAACAAGTTTTTTGATGGCAGGAGGTGAATGGTTTCAGAGGATGTACCTGTACCATCGCAGTTGGTTTTTTGGATGAAGAATATATTTTATATTAGAAAATAAGAAGAATTTGGAATAATGTTGGTTTTGATGTCTTTTACCATTTTTTTCTATGATATAAATTTTTAGAAAATATGTAATGCATTTAAATTGTTTGCACTTTGAGAAGGAAAACCACTTTCTGACTTTGGCCATGACTTTGGCTTCTTCTTTTCTTTGAAGGCAAAAATTCTGTAATTTTTGCTATGCATATTGCTAGCAAATTGTACTGTCTCTTTTCTTGATAGAATGCTTAAACAGGAATAGTCTGAAATAACCAGTTAAAATAGTGGTATGCTGGCTGAAGTAAAGGCAGGTAATTAGAACAAATGTTTTGGGTTTTGTGGTTGTCTTTTTTTCCCTTTCATTTTAAGACTTTAAAACATTTTACTTTTTTTTGCCCAATCATTTTTCACTAACAGTCTTAAGTTTGATCCTTTCTGTATTTGGTGGGGTTTTTTAACCATGCAAATAATTTTTTCCAGATGTATCCTCCCTTCTCCATCATCTTCAGGATAATTAATGAGTAGATTTTCTTACTTGAAGCATGTTTTTCCTAACTGAAATAGAGCAATTTTATCAATGCTTATCTATCTTTTTTCTTTTTAATCCTGACATAGCTTAAGGTATTAATAAGCTCTTATCTAAAGTCTAGAGGAATCATATTTTAAAATTAATTTTAAAATGTCTGATGAAATGGGAGGAGGAGGAAAGCAGGTCAATGAGTTGAACTGGCTTGTTTAGGGGAATTCTGTATCTGATATAGATTGTGGGCATGAGAACACCGTTCTCACTATTGTGAGACAAAGCTAAATGCTCAGTGGTAGGAAAATAAAATCTCTTGTGGAATGTCCTTTTAAACTTTAGAGTTAAATTGCAGTGTCAAGCTTTCAGTGGGCACCAGCACCTTGCTGTTGCTTGCAAAAAGCCTGCCAGTGTTCTCTCCATCATGAGTTAATGTTATCCAGGTTATTGGGAAATTCCTGGAAATGTTAGCAAACCCCTCAACTCTTCAATATGTTACAATGTTTTTTGATTTCAGTTAGACACCTTGGATTTTTGTTCCTTTTTCAAACTACTGTGTTGTGTACCATACCATAGTTCTACATATGGTCATGACAAAATGCTAACGTGTGTATTATTTAAATGTGCATTGTTCTGTTTGGCTAAATTTGAGGCTAAATGTGTCTTTGGATTGTTAAGTGCATTGCTGAAGAGAACTGGGCCTTTTAACTTAGAGCCCAGATGAAGTGGGCCGAAGTGATTTCCATTAGTTTGCTCAGCTCATGTCCTTTCCATGTCAAATTCTGACATCCCTATGGACTTTTGTTGGGATTTTCATTAAAAAGGATGGCTTTTCCAAAATACTGCACCAGTTGCCTGGTCTGTAACAATAGCATCTTTGAGATATGCTTCTCCCACCTCCTTTTTCCAATTGAAAAAACAAACAGCCCCCTAAAAAAACAAGCCCAAACCAATAAACATTTCAATCCATCTATTAAGTTTTTCAGTGAGTGTTTGAAGTGCCCTGCATTCTTGCATAGACCTTCTGTTGAACTCTGAATTCCCAGTAATACAGAGAAGAGGTGATAAATTCATTTATTCTGATAACTCCAAATTCTTGAATCCACCACTGACTTAATCCATGGAGGCTGGTGTATAATGAAGCCTCTTGGGCAAAAGGGCAGGTGAGTTGTCTTTTTTGCCCTTCACATGTAGACGTGGAAGATTTCATATCTTGTTCCACAGTATTTGTCTACCTGAGTTAACATTCTTCCAAAGCAGGGTGGAAGAGCCTGTGCCCAGCCCTACACTGCTCAGATTAGATAGTTTCTAGTCATTTCTTCGAGCTTGACACTGTTGTTGAGGCACAGAAGTAGCTGTACTGTAAATTTTACTCTTCTGTTACAGTGACCCAAGGCAGGTTCTTGGAATATCTCCTTTTTCTCAGACACTTAAGTTTTCCATATGCCTGCTAGACATCTGTGACAGACCAAAGGAGCCTACATGTGGAAGAAAGAAGAGCAGGAGCAAGCATGGAGACAAGGAAAGTCATGAAAGGAAGGGAGCAGGATGCTCAGCCAGCTGCCTACTGGTTTGGCTTTTTTCTCCCTGTGTCCACTGGGAAAACTGATAGCCTAGAAGTGTTAAAGACTTGGTGGAAGGGCTGAGGTTTTGGAACTTTTTGGTTGGTTTTTTTCCTGAATGTCTTCTTTTTATGAAGCACCATTACTTGCAGGTACAGAATGAAGATCATTGTTCAGAATTTTGTTCATAATTTCACTTTTTATTGAAAATTTCATTTTTGGCAGCTGTTTCTGATCTATTGTGCCAATGTGAGTGTGTGTACATACACATTTATAAGGCTTTTTATTCTTGATACCAGATACTTCTCAGGATTCAGACTGGCACACAAATAGAACCCATGGCAGATCCTCTAGCAGCCCTTTGAGACTGCCTTACTGGTAACAGTACCCAACATAAGATGTTCAGAATTCCTAGTGGGATTGAAGTTAAAATTTAGCCACAGTTCTGATACCAGAAAAGCAACAATTTTGCACCTATTTTCTATCCCCATTGTGCATTTGGTAGTTTTATTCTTCTTAAGTTCTTTCACTTCTGTCATGCCTTAGTATTTTCTACAGATTCCACTGACCTTTAAACATACAAGTCTCATTTTTTGTAACCTGGTGAGTTTTGTTTTTAATATCTAATAGATTGTTTCCAAATATCAATTCTTTTTGATAAACTCTGTTTTTCTTAAAGTAATAATGTTGCACATCAGTGGATTAATTTTTCTTTCTAACAGCTTACTTAAATAGAATATGAACTCCAGCAACTGTCTTGCCACTCTCGTGATATTTTCCTAACAATCTCCATGGTTTTAAAATGCTAAATTCTGTCTTCTGAACTTTAGAAACCACTGCAAAAACTGAAAGAATTTTTTTACATTTATTAATATTTTTAAATTAGTGGACTCTATATAATGTGAATGTGGTATTAGCCTGAATAATGATTTATTCTCCAGTTCCATCTGTATATCTGATTTAATTATGCTCCAAAGAAGGAAAGGCAAAGGAGATATTATCTTAACAAGTTAAGTTTTAACTTGCACAAGAAACATTTTCCCTTCACTGCCCTTTAAATAGCTGTTTTGTGTCCCCTGATGCACAGCAGGGGGAATGGCATTTGCCATCCTGTGGCAAAATGAATCCCTACTCCTATGGATGTAAAACTGGTCCATGTGTGAATTAGTTGGAGTTGTATTGTGTTTCTTATACTAATATAATATTGTTCTAGTGCTTGCCCCTGATTAAAGACATACATAAATAAATAATTTATAATTTAATTAATAAGGTATAATATGCAAAGCACAGTAATTTCAAACAGCTTGTAATGTCTCTAATGTACTTTCAATTTTTTATTTTACATAAGGGCTATATTCATTATGTGGTTATGATAAACATACTAATGAATTTTATTACAGGAACAAATTTGACCATGTAAATGAGATCAAATAGTATTAAAATGCAAACGATGGTGAAACTTATTACAAACTAACCTTGCCAACACACATGGAGGGATGTTACAAAAGGGACTTTAGGAAGTTGCACACTTGATAGAAAGTCAGTGCAGTCATTTCACAAAGTCACCAAATGCAAGAATTTGTGCACTCTCCATTTTTAGTGTTGAATAAACTCTCTCAAACAAAAAAAAAAGTTAACTAGAATCCTGGGTTTACACGTAACTTTGGGTGACAATTAAAATCCCTTTTCTTGTTCCAGTGAACAGTAATCTGTGCATAATTACATTCAAATGAGATATTAGCATTTTTTGTGCTTACTCTTTGTTAATTGCAGAGTTCACTCACCATGGTGATGCTTTTGATAGAATCAAGCAACCTTATTGACCTGATGCTGCAAGGCATGTTTGGAAATTCTGCTGTATTCTTCCTTTTTTTTTCTTTTTTTTTTTTTTTCTTTTCTTTTTTTTTTTTTTTATTTTGGCATTTTGAGGAGTCCTGCTGCTTTTATTACATTCCTGACACTTTTGTTAATAAATCATTGCAAAGTTAATGAAAATTGCATTCAGGCATATCCAAAATAATTGTGTCCTTTGTCATGCTAATAAATGGAAAGATGTTGATCCAATGGGTGAATGCGTGCCCATTATGGTGAAGTTTGTGATACGTGTGCCTGTTGCGCTTGGACTTTCTGCCTTGGCAAATCATTCCGTGTCAAAATATGTGTGGGGAAAACAAAAGTTAATATGTTTTATTTGAAAAGTTAGGCAACCTGCCTCTTAATTATGTTGGGAAGTGGGGAAGGATTGAAATGTGTATATGAAGATATACACTTACTGTATGTATTATCTGCAGGAATCGGCAACTGCCTTACACAGGAATATACTTTGGTATGAAAACAATTAAAAATCTCTTTCTTCTTGCCTCCTGAACTTTCATGCTTATTAAACCCAGATGATAAAAGATAGATTATTTCCCTTCACGTGCACCACAGCTCTGTATTAAAGTGAAGCTTAGGGGGTTTGGGGTTTGTTCCTAACAGCTGTGCAGGGCTTTTGAGACAGGACGGAGGTGACAATTTTTGGTTTACTTTCCTTTTTCCAGACAGAAAGCTGGAATACTAAAATGCAAGTGAGAATAAACTCTGTTTTTACTTTCATTGTGTTTTTTTAGTAGTGACTTGGTGCTTGATACCAAGCCACAACAATAAAAATTGGTTTAGATTTTTCGTGCAGGATATCTTTATCTTGTAGTTTAGCTAAAAATATAGGACAGAGAGAAGATGATAGTTAGGGAAATGTTTAGCTGGGAAAATCATATTTCATCCTGCAGCATTAGAGTAAAATGTTAATGCTATAAAAATACAGGTAATTTCAGTCAGGAGTACTTAATTTATGCACTGGCCCATCATACCGGTTTTAGGTGGGTATTAATTCTGCTATTCAATCAAAGCTCATGGTTTCCATAACTGTCACATTAGGTGTAACATGCAGTGTGCTGTTTGAATTAGGGGATGTTTAAAAGATGCGACTCTGTGTTGTCTGAAAGTGTATTTTTTCTCTCCTAATTTAAAAAAAATTGGCATATTGCCCTGAGATAGGCAGATATAATTTATTTTTTTTAAAGCTTACTGAATCATAATCAGGACATTTAGTGTCTTAAAACAGTATCTGCAGAATTGCAAGGCTTAAAATACTCAACTCTTTGGTTTAATTTGCTCAAAAGCACAGCAAAGTCCTTTGCACACAAGGAGTTCCCTAACTTCAGTGGAGGTGATCACAGGTAATGAGGGTGAGAAACAGCTGGGAGAAGGGTGTGAGTTTTGGAGACTTAAAAGATACTTTTCAAATGAGCTTTGGAAGAAGGGTATAGAGTGAGAGGATAAGAGGTAGCAGTATTGGCAGCATCCTTGGAGAATTAATGCTTAGTTAAAATCAATGATTTCTAAAAGTCGAAAAGAAACTTTCCCTGAAAGCCATAATCACCCACTGTGTCATTTTTTTCCTCTCAAGCGTTTGATAAGTGTTTGGCCAGTGATGACGTGTAGAGGCAGAATTAAGTGAAGTGGAAGTCTGATCCGGGTTTGTAAGTGTGCTGCATAGCTCTGTGTTTGTAGCAATGTTTTACTCCATTTGCAGCACATTTAGAAATCTTGGAAACATGAAATTGTAGGCAGTCAAAACAATAAGGTGAAGCAGCTCAGTTTCAAAGCAGGATGAAGGAATGTCTCATTGCTCCTTTTTATTTTTGAACATTTT